>NW_027254412.1:260000-434888 GCF_044704955.1 Pristiophorus japonicus | reverse complement strand
CCATCCCTTCCCTTCCCCATCCCTTCCCTTCCCCATCCTTCCCTTCCCCATCCCTTCCCTTCCCCATCCCCCTTCCCTTCCCATCCCTTCCCTCCCCATCCCTTCCCTTCCCCATCCCTTCCCCTCCATCCCTTCCCTTCCCCCATCCTTCCCCATCCCTTCCCTTCCCCATCTCTTCCCCATCCCTTCCCTTCCCCATCCTTCCCCATCCATCCCTTCCCATCTCTTCCCCATCCCTTCCCTTCCCCATCCTTTCCCTTCCCCATCTCTTCCCCATCCCTTCCCCATCCCTTCCCCATCCCTTCCCCATCCCTTCCCCATCCCATCCCTTCCCCATCCCTTCCCCCTTCCCCATCCCTTCCCACCATCCCCATCCCCATCCCCCATCCCTTCCCCATCCCTTCCCCATCCCTTCCCCATCCCTCCCCCATCCCTCCCCCATCCCTCCCCCATCCCTCCCCCATCCCTCCCCCATCCCTCCCCCATCCCTCCCCCATCCCTCCCCCATCCCTCCCCCATCCCTCCCCCATCCCTCCCCCATCCCTCCCCCATCCCTCCCCCATCCCTCCCCCATCCCTCCCCCATCCCTCCCCCATCCCTCCCCCATCCCTCCCCCATCCCTCCCCCATCCCTCCCCCATCCCTCCCCCATCCCTCCCCCATCCCTCCCCCATCCCTCCCCCATCCCTCCCCCATCCCTCCCCCATCCCTCCCCCATCCCTCCCCCATCCCTCCCCCATCCCTCCCCCATCCCTCCCCCATCCCTCCCCCATCCCTCCCCATCCCTCCCCCATCCCTCCCCCATCCCTCCCCCATCCCTCCCCCATCCCTCCCCCATCCCTCCCCCATCCCTCCCCCATCCCTCCCCCATCCCTCCCCCATCCCTCCCCCATCCCTCCCCCATCCCTCCCCCATCCCTCCCCCATCCCTCCCCCATCCCTCCCCCATCCCTTCCCCATCCCTCCCCCATCCCTTCCCCATCTCTCCCCCATCCCTTCCCCATCTCTCCCCCATCCCTTCCCCATCTCTCCCCTCCCTTCCCCATCTCTCTAACCTCCTCCAGCCCCTCCCCATCTCTCTAACCTCCTCCAGCGCCAAAGCCCCTCCCTATCTCTGTAACCTCCTCCAGCTCCTACACACCTCCCTATCTCTTTAACCTCCTCCAGCCCCTCCCAATCTCTCGAAACTCCTCCTGCCCTACATCCCTCCCAATCACTAAACCTCCTCCAGCCCCTATACCCCTCCCTATCTCTCTTAACCTCCTCCAGCCCCTACACCCCTCCCTATCTCTCTTAACCCTCCTCCAGCCCCTACACCTCTCCACATCTCGAACCCCATCCAGCCAATATCCACCTCCGTATCTCTAACCCTCCTCCAGCCCCTACACCCCTACACCCCTCCATTTCTCTAACCCCTACACCCCTCCATTTCTCTAACCCCTACACCCCTCCATATCTCTAACCCCTACACCCCTCCATCCCTCCATATCTCTAACCCCTACACCCCTCCACCCCTCCACCCCTCCATATCTCTAACCCCATCCAGCCACTATCCACCTCCGTATCTCTGTAACCTCCTCCAGCCCCTACACCCCTCCCTATCTCTCTAACCCTCCTCCAGCCCCTACCCCCTCCTTATCTCTAACCCCGCTACAGCCCCTACACCCCTTCTTATCTCTAACCCCCCTCCAGCCCCTACACCCCTCCTTATCCCTAACCCCATCCAACCACTATCCACCTCCGTATCTCTGTAACCTCCTCCAGCCCTACACCCCTTGCTATCTCTCTAACCTCCCCCTGCCCCTACCTCCCTCCCTACATCTGCAACCCCCTCCAGCATGACAACCCTCCCCCTCTGTAACCTCCTCCAGCACTACACACCTTGGTGTCTCTCCAACCTACTCCAGCACCTACATACCTCCCTATCTCTAACCTCCTCCATCCCCTACATCTCTCCCTATCTCTATAACCTGCTCCAGCCCCTACACCCTTCCCTATCTGTAACCTCCTCCAACTCTAGACCCATCCCTATTTCTGTAATCTCATCCAGTCCCTACACCTCTCCCTATCTCTAACCTCCTCCAGCCCCTACACCTCTCCCTATCTCTGTAAACTCCTCCGGACCCTACACCCCTCCCTATCTCTGTAACTTCCTCCAGACCCTACACCCTTCGCTATCTCTGCAATCTCCTCCAGCCCTACACCCCTCCCCATCTCTAACCTCCTCCAGTTCCTAAAACCCTCCCTATCTTTGTAACCTCCAGCCCCAACACCCATCGCTATCTCTGTAACCTCCTCCATCCCTACACCCCTCCTTATCTCTGTAACCCCCTCCATCCCTACAGCCCTCCGTATCTATGGAACTTCCTTCAGCCCCTACATCCCTCCCTATCTCTGTAGTCTCCTCCAACCCCTACACCCTCTCCTATCTGTAACCTCCTCCAGCCCCGACACCCCTCCCTTTATCTGTAACATCCTCCAGCACGACAAGCCTCCCCCTCTATATCCTCCTCTAGCCCATACACCCCCTCCCTATCTCTTTAACCTCGTCCAGGTGCTACACCCTTCGCTATCTCTATAACCTCCTCCTGCCATACACCCCTCCCTCTCTCTGTAATGTCCGCCAGCCCCTACAGCCCTCCATATCTCTGCAACCTCCAATCCCTACACCACTCACTATCTCTAACCTCCACCAGACCCTACACCTCTCCCTTTGTCTGTAACCTCCTCCAGCCCTTGCACCCCACTCTTTCTCTGTAATCCCCTCCAGCGCCTACATCCCTCCCTCTCTCGGTAACCACCTCCAGTTCCTACAACCCTCCCTATCTCTGTAGTCTCCTCCAGCCCTTACACCCCTCCCTATCTCTAACCTCCTCCGGTCTCTACACCCGTCCCAAACTCTCTAACCTCCTCCAGCCCTTACACCCCACTCTTTCTCTGTAATCCCCTCCAGCGCCTACATCCCTCCCTCTCTCTCTAACCTCCTCCAGCCCCTACAACCCTCCCTATCTCTGTAACCTCCAGCCACTACACCCATCGCTATCACTGTAACCTCCTCCAGCCACTACACCCCTCCCTATCTCTGTAACCTCCTCCAGCCCTAAACCCCTCCCTATCTCTAACTTCCTCCGGTCTCTACACCCGTCCAGAACTCTCTAACCTCCTCCAGTCCTAAACCCCTCCCTATCTCTGTAACCTCCTCCAACCCTACACCCCTCCTTATCTCTGTAACCTCCAGCCCCTACACCCCTCCCTATCTCTGTAACCTCCTTCAGCACTACACCTCTTCCTACCCGTGAAACCTCCTCCAGCCCCTACACCACTCCCTATCTCTAACCTCCTCGAGCCCCTACAATGTTCCAATCTCTGCAACCAACTCCAGCCCTGACAACCCTCCCTATCTCTGCAAGCTCCTCCAGCCCTACACTCCTCCATATCTCTAACCTCCTCCAGCCCCTACACCCATCCCTATGTCTGTAACCTCCACCAGCCCCTACACCCATCCCTATCTCTGCAACCTCATCCAGCCCTGAACGCTTCCCTATCTCTAACTTCCTCCTACCCCTACACCACTCCCTATCTCTGTAACCTCCTCCAGCCCCTACACCCCTCCATATCTCTGCAACCTCTTCCAGCACCTGCTTATTTCTGCAACCTCCTGCAAACCTACACCCCTCCTTATCTCGAACCGCCTCCAGCCCTGACCCCTTCCCTATCTCTAATTTCCTCCTGCCCCTACACCCTTCCCTATCTCTGTAACCGCCTCCAGACCAGATACCTGTCCCGATCTCTAACCTCCTCCAGCCCCTACACCCCTCCCTATCTCCGTAACCACCTCCAGCACAACCCTCCCTTTCTCTGTAACCTCCTCCAGCCCTACACCTCTCCCTATATCTGTAACCTCCTCCAGCCCTATACCACTCCCTATCTGTGTAATCTCCTCCAGCCCTATACCCCTCCCTATCTCTAACCTCCTCGAGCCCCTTCAACCCTCCCAATCTCTGCAACCTACTCCAGCCCCTACACCCCTTCCTCACTCTGAAACCTACAGCCCCTACACACCCTTCCCTATCTCTGCAATCTCCTCCAGCCCTCCACCCCTCCCTATCTCCATAACCACATCCAATACCAGAAACTTCCCTATCTCTGCAATCTCCTCCAGCCCCTTCCTATCTCTGTAACCTCATCCAGCACTGCACACCTCCCTATCTCTGTAATCAGCTGCAGCCCTACAACCCTCCCTATCTCTGTAATATCCTCCAGACCCTACAAACATCTCTCTCTCTCTAACCTCCTCCAGCCCTTACACTCATCCTGATCTCGAAAACCTTCTCCAGCCCTAAGCCCCTCCCTATCCCTGTAACCTCCAGCCCCTACATCCATCCCTATCTCTGTAATCTCCTCCAGCCCTAAACCCCACCATATCTCTAACCTCATGCAGGTCCTACACCTTTCCCTATCTCTGTAACCCCCTCTAGCACTACAATCCTCCCATTTGTAACCTCCTCCAGCACTAGACCCCTCCCCCTCTGTAACCTCCTCCAGCACTAGACCCCTCCCCCTCTGTAACCTCTTCCAGCTTTTACACCCTCCCTATCGCTCTAACCTTCTCCAGCACCTACACACCACTCTATCTCTCTAATCTCCTCCAGCCCGACACCCCTCTGTATCGATGACCTTCCCCTTCCCACTGCCCCCCCCTTTACAGTTGAGCCACCCATGATGCCTTGGACTTGGCTCTGGCTGTACTCCCTGAGGAACCACCAGTACAGAGAGTGAGATGCACTGAGAGGTGTCCTGCACTACCTGCCTGGTCCTCCATGTCTGTCTGGGCAGTCACCCATTCCCTCTCTGCCTGCACACTCTAATGCTGCGAGGTGACGACCCCCTAAAAGGTAGCTCTCAGCCTCGCGGATGCAGTGACACTCGCTGCTGCTCAAGCTCTGAAACCCCATGCTCAAGCATGCCTACCCCAGCCGAAGTGCCTTACCACACTCCCAGTGCATGACTCCCCCAGCTGAAGTGCCTTACCCCAGTCCCAGTATATGCCTCCCCCAGCCGAAGTGCCTTACCCCAGTCCCAGTCTATGCCTCCCCCAGCTGAAGTGCCTTACCCCAGTCCCAGTATATGCCTCCCCCAGCCGAAGTGCCTTACCCCAGTCCCAGTATATGCCTCCCCCAGCTGAAGTGCCTTACCCCAGTCCCAGTCTATGCCTCCCCCAGCTGAAGTGCCTTACCACAGTCCCAGTATATGCCTCCCCCAGCCGAAGTGCCTGACCCCAGTCCCAGTATCTGCCTCCACCAGCTGAAGTGCCTTACCCCAGTCCCAGTATATGCCTCCCCCAGCTGAAGTGCCTTACCCCAGTCCCAGTATATGCCTCCCCCAGCTGAAGTGCCTTACCCCAGTCCTGTTTCTCGGCACCTCCTGCATGGAATGATTCGGGCTTAGAGGGGGCGGGGCTTGTCACCTGTCCATCAGAAAAGTGCAGAACCAATAGTTCCCTGCGTAAATAAACCCCGGGGGGGTCACGCAGCCCGAGCGCGGGCCCAGGCTCGAGAGACAACACTCCGCACCATCCGTTACACACACACCGGGGCTCGGTCCCAGGCCCTGAATCACAGCCTGCAGGCCCAGTGTTTGCACCCCCGTTCCAGCCTGGGCATACGCTATTGGGTCAGCCTGGGCTCATGCTATTGGGCAGCACAAAAGACCCAGGGTCCGGCATAACACAAATGGAGACAGGGTCCGGCGCAATACAAATGGAGAAAGGGTCCGGCGTAATACAAACGGAGACAGGGTCCGGCGTAATACAAACGGAGACAGGGTGCGGCGTAACACAAACGGAGATAGGGTCCGGCGTAATACAAACGGAGACAGGGTCCGGCGTAATACAAACGGAGACAGGGTCCGGCGTAATACAAACGGAGACAGGGTCCGGCGTAATACAAACGGAGACAGGGTCCGGCGTAATACAAACGGAGACAGGGTCCGGCGTAATACAAACGGAGACAGGGTCCGGCGTAATACAAACGGAGACAGGGTCCAGCGTAATACAAACAGAGACAGGGTCCAGCGTAATACAAACAGAGACAGGGTCCAGCGTAATACAAACGGAGACAGGGTCCGGCGTAATACAAACGGAGACAGGGTCCGGCGTAATACAAACAAAGACAGGGTCCAGCGTAATACAAACGGAGACAGGGTCCGGCGTAATACAAACGGAGACAGGGTCCGGCGTAATACAAACTGAGACAGGGTTCGGCGTAATACAAACGGAGACAGGGTCCGGCGTAATACAAATGGAGACAAGGCCTAGTTTTACACTGTAAACAAGTATTTAATAATTGAAACAGCGTTTTTGCAATAATAACAAAGTGTGACACTATCCCCTTTAAAAGAAGCCTTTAACACTTTAACAATACCAGAAACACACTCTATAGAATACAACAGAGACACGATCTACAGTTATAATAATAGAGGTGTGCACTAGAACTGGAACTACAGGGGCAGGTTATTTTCAGGTCTAGTGTAACAATTCCAGAGACAGGGTCCGGAGTAATAACAGCAAATGCATGGCCCACTGTGAGAGTAACAAAGACAGTGTTTGATCCAATAATAACAGAGGCAGACTCGAGTGTAATACTGAACACAATGCTGGATCGAGTGTGATGGTCACACAGGCAGTGTCTCGTGCAACAAAACAAAGATTGGGTCTCCTCTAATAGTGTGTGCAAGTCAGGGCCTATTGCTATAACCTCATTCACCCATCCCCCTGTGCTCACTGACCTACATTGGCTCCCGGTTAAGCAACGCCTCGATTTTAAAATTCTAATCTTTGGTTTCAAAACTCTCCATGGCCTCGCCCCTCCCTATCTCTGTAAACTCTTACAGCCCCACCACCCTCCGAGTTTCTGCACTCCTCCAAATCTGTCCTTGCCCATCCCTGATTTTAATCGCCCCACCATTGGTGGCCGTGTCTTCAGCTGCTGAAGCTCTAAGCTCTGGAATTCCCCCTAAACCTCCACCTCCTCTTTCAAGGTTCTTTTTAAATACTACCTCTTCAATCAACCTTTTGGGAATCTGTCCTGATATCTTTCTCTGTGGCTCTGTGTCAAAAATGTTTTCTTATTGATATCGATCGTGTTAAGCGCCGTGAGATGTTTCATTGCATTAAAGGCGCTATATTAATGTAAGTTCTGGTTGTTTTCTTGTTGTAACAAATGCTTTGCCGAATGTGTGATAAGAGTCAAGGCCCACTGCAGTATGAATGTGTGGGTCAGTGTAATAACACCGGCACGGTCTAGTGTAACGGGAACAGGGAACAGACCCTGTCAGCATTGGCTCAGTGGTAGCACTCTCGGCCGAGTGAGGGTTCAATTCCCAATGCAGAGCCCGAGCACATCATCTCGGCCCAGACTCCAGGTGTCAGTACAGAGGGAGTGCTGCACTGTCAGAGGTGCCGTCTTTCAGATGAGATATTAAACCGATGCCCTGTCTAGATTTTAAGTTGGATGTAAAAGATCCCACGGCCACGATTCAGAGGAAGAACAGGCGGAGTTCACCCGAGTGTCCTGGGCAATGTGTATCCCTCAACTTACATCACTGAGAACGGATTGTCTTGTCATCATTACATGGCTGTTTGTGGGATCCTGCTGTGCACAAATTGGCTGCTGCATTTCCTACATTACATTCCCCCCCCTCGCCCCTTCGTGTCTTGAATTGCCTTCACTGTCATAGAAACTGACAATTGGAACCGGCTGGTGCAGGGTCACAGCCCAGCGGGTCAGTGATTGGCTGGTGGATTGGTAAATCTTTTTCTTTTGCTTTTCAGTTGGAAACCTTTGGCATTGTTGTAAGTCGGATCTGCCAGTAAATATATGTGAACTTTATTATCTAAGGAGAGCCAGTTAATTAAATCAGCGGATTGCTGAGTAGTTGCTGGGTGTATTTCTCTAAGGTTTAGAGTTTAGTTCTACTTGATAGTTGTGAGTGTAACTAGAGGGATGACAGGACAGCTCAGTCCCGTGGATTACACATCCTGTGGCATGTGGGAAATCCCCGAAGCTTCGCACAGCCGGGACGACCACATGTGCAGGAGGTGTCTCCAGCTGCACCAACTCCAGCTCCGTGTTTTGGAGCTTGAGCGGCGGCTGGAGTCACTGCGGTGCATCCATGAGACTGAGAGCTACGGGGATCTCACGTTTCTAGAGGTGGTCACCCCGCAGCTTAAGAATGTGCAGGCAGAGAGGGATTGGGTGACCCCTGGACAGAAGAGGAGGACTAGGCAGGTAGTGCAGGAGTCCCCTGAGTCCATCTCGCTCTCCAACTGGTTCGCTGTTCTGAGTACTGCTGAGGGCGATGGTGGCTCTGGGGAGTGAGCCAGAGCCAAATACACGGCACCACGGGTGTCTCAGCTGCACGGGGGGGAGGAAGAAGAATGGAAGATCTATAGTGGTAGGGGATTCAATAGTCGGGGAGCAGACAGGTGTTTCTGCGGCCGCATACGTGACTCCAGGATGGTATGTGGCCTCCCTGGTGCCAGAGTCAAGGATGTCACTGAGCAGCTGCAGGGCTTTCTGGGGGGAGAGGGTGAACAGCCGGAGGTTGTGGTCCACATCGGGACCAATAACATGGGTAGAGGAAACTAACAATATTGCGATAGTGGATAGTCAAGGGCCTATAGGGTGGGGGAGGAACGTAACACAATTACAATCACTAAGGTGGTGGTACTCAGTAAGATAATGGGACTGAAGACAGATAAATCCCCTGGACCTGATGGATTACATCCTCGGGTCTTAAGAGAAGTAGCGGCGGGGATTGTGGATGCATTGGATGTAATTTACCAAAATTCCCTGGATTCTGGGGAGGTCCCAGCAGATTGGAAAATTGCAAATGTAACGCCCCTTTTTAAAAAAGAAGGCAGACAAAAAGCAGGGAACTACAGACCAGTTAGTCTAACATCTGTGGTTGGGAAAATGTTGGAGTCCATTATTAAAATAGCAGTAGTAGGACATTTGGAAAATCAAAATTCTGTCGGGCAGAGTCAGCATGGATTCATGAAGGGAAGTCATGTTTGATAAATTTGCTGGAGTTATTTGAGGATGTAACAAACAGGATGGATAAAGGGGAACCAGTGGATGTGGTGTATTTGAATTTCCAGAAGGCATTTGACAATGTGCCACGTAAAAGGTTACTGCACAAGATAAAAGTTCACGGGGTTGGGGGTAATAATTTAGCATGAATAGAGGATTGGCTAACGAACAGAAAACCGAGAGTCGGGATAAATGGTTCAATCTCTGGTTGGCAACCAGTAACTAATGGGGTGCCGCAGGGATCAGTGCTGGGACCCCAACTATTTGCAATCTATTAACGACTTGGAAGAAGGGACCGAGTGTAACGTTGCCAAGTTTGCTGATGATACAAAGATCGGAGGAAAAGCAATGTGTGAGGAGGACACACAAAATCTGCAAAAGGACACAGACAGGCTAAGTGAGTGAGCAAACATTTGGCAGATGGTGTATAATGTTGGAAAGTGTGAGGTCCTGGAATTTGGCAGAAAAAATTGAAGAGCAAGTTATTATTTAAATGGAGAAAGATTGCAAAGTGCCACAGTACAACGGGACCTGGGGGTACTTGTGCATGAAACAAGGATAGTATGCACGTACAGCAAGTGATCAGGAAGGCCAATGGTATCTTGGCATTTATTGCAAAGGGGATGGAGTATAAAAGCAGGGAAGTCTTGCTACAGCTATATAATGAATCGGTGAGGCCACACCTGGAACACTGCGTGCAGTTTTGGTTTCCATATTTACGAAAGGATATACTTGCTTTGGGGGCAGTTCAGAGAAGGTTCACTCTGTTGATTCCAGGGACGAGGGGGTTAACTTATGAGGAAAGGTTGAGTAGGTTGGGCCTCTACTCATTGGAATTCAGAAGAATGAGATGATGTTATCGAAACGTATAAGATTATGAGGGGGCTTGACAAGGTGGATGCAGAGAGGATGTTTCCACTGATGGGGGAGACTAGAACTAGGGGACATAATCTTAGAATAAGGGGCAGCCCATTTAAAACTGAGATGAGAAGGAATCTCTCTGAGGGTTGTAAATCTGTGGAATTCACTGCCTCAGAGAGCTGTGGAAGCTGGGACATTGAATACATTTAAGACTGAAATAGACAGTTTCTTAAATGATAAGGGGATAAGGGATTATGCGGAGCGGACAGGGAAGTGGAACTGAGTCCATGATTGGATCGGCCATGATGGTGTTAAATGGCGGAGCAGGCTCGAGGGGCCGGATGGCCCACTGTTGCTCCTATTTCTGATGTTCTGATGTTCTAACCCGTCCAGGATGTCGGCCAGTGACCCCGCTGACCCGGGCCTGTCACCACGGGGTAAACCCGGGGCCTCTGGGCTGTGATTGGGGCCTGGGGCCTACAGCAGGTGTTTGACGTTCACCCGCCCACTCGTGGCTCCAATTCCTGCCCCGCACCGACAGTCGACTGTCTCCTGTCCGACATCATCCGGGCTCCACCAACTGTGGCCGCCGCTGCCCGTCATGCTCAGTGCGGGAGATCCGGGCCCAGCCCCGTCCACTGGGGGGGGGGGGCGCAAGCCCCGCCCCTCGCTCACTCCGATTGGTTGGAGGACCAACTGCCCGCTCGGTCCTCCAGCCCCGCCCCTCGCTCTTCCTATTGGCCCAGAGCTGGCCTTGCCAGTGACATTCATATCTCATGTCCCATGAACAAATAAAAAAACAGGTCAGCTTTGTTTCAAACGCACAGTTGAGTATTTGTTTCTAATTGATGTCCTGTTACCGACTGTTCAATTTTGGGACCTTTTCTCCTTTCTAACTCTGGATTATTTCAGTTCTCATACCTTCGGTTACTCTCAGGGACAAGTGCCAGTTCCCCATACTTTCCAGAGTCCCTCTCCGAGCTTTGGTATCAAGGGAAGGTGTCTGCAACACACCCGGGATCACTAAACACAAAACCCAGTCTGTTAATCACTTTCAGATACTGGACTTAGTGTGTGCCCCACAGCATCTCTCTCACCTTCGATGTGTGAATGGAGCATCACGCCTACAAACCTGGTTTTAAATTTAAATGCACTCAGCAAATGTACTTAATGAAAGTCTGTCGGCCGATGAGACGCTGTAAAGGTGCTGGTGAGCTGCTGGATTGTTCTGCATTTTGCCTGAACAGAAAATAACTTAACATTTATCCCAGTTTAACCTTTGCTATTAGGAAATGTGTGTGTATTTTAACGTGGCTCATGTCATTGCTCATGTCGGCTGTAATTGTGTAGAAAGGGGATGTGTGAAGTGCTGGTGTTTGTATGGAGATGTGAAACAAGGAAACAGTATCTGTGTGTGACAGTGACACAGCCATTGGTCACAGACAGAACCTTGCACCGATATCCTTGTGGTTATGGTTTGAACAGGGTCAGATCTGGAATGTAGCAAACAAGTTCAGCATAAATATCGCCATTGTAACCACAGCTTGTTAGACACACCTGGGGAGAGGAGCCCTGGGAACCCACTTCATTATCCCTGTTCTCTGGATCCGGTAACTATACTGTCTGTATGTTTGCACTGTTGTTAATAACATCAGTAAAATTCAGTCCGGTGTTCTGAGCTTGATTATCTGGTGTCTGAAACCACAAAACTCAATATTTAGAGTCAACAGGATGAACTAGTGAATACATCACGACCCAATACTCCAACTCTGTATTCACAGCAGAAAGTTGGTCATCTAACTCCTCAATTTGGCAGAATAGAGAAAGATACTGACTCTCACAACATCTCGAATCTGTTGTAAATATCTTTCAAATCCTGACCAGTTCCAATTGTCAGTTTCCATTACAGTGAAGGCAATTCAAGACACAAGAGGGGCTGGGAGTAGGGGTGAAGGAGGGGTTGGGGTGAGGGGGGTTGGAGAGTAGGGGTGAAGGAGGGGTTGGGATGAGGGGGTTTTGGGGAGGAGATGTAATGTAGAAAATGCCGCAGCCAATTTGTGCACAGCAGGATCCCACAAACAGCCATGTAATGATGACAAGACAATCCATTCTCAGTGATGTAAGTTGAGGGATACACATTGCCCAGGAAAATGGGGTGAACTCCGCCTGTTCTTCCTCTGAATCATAGCCATGGGATCTTTTACATCCAACTTAAAATCTAGACAGGGCATCGGTTTAATGTCTCATCTGAAAGACGGCACCTCTGACAGTGCAGCACTCCCTCTGTACTGACACCTGGAGTCTGGGCCCAGATGATGTGCTCGGGCTCTGGATTGGGAATTGAACCCTCACTCGGCCGAGAGTGCTACCACTGAGCCAAGACTGACAGGGTCTGTTCCCTGTTCCCGTTACACTAGACCGTGCTGGTGTTATTACACTGAACCACACATTCATACTGCAGTGGGCCTTGACTCTGTTATCACACATTCGGCAAAGCATTTGTTACAACAAGAAAACAACCACAACTTCCATTAATAAGGCGCCTTTAATGCAATGAAACATCTCACGGTGCTTAACACGATCGATATCAATAAGAAAACATTTTTGACACAGAGTCACAGAGAAAGATATCAGGACAGATTCCCAAAAGGTTGATTGAAGAGGTCGTATTTAAAAAGAACCTTGAAAGAGGAGGTGGAGATTTAGGGGGAATTCCAGAGCTTAGAGCTTCAGCAGCTGAAGACACGGCCACCAATGGTGGGGCGATTAAAATCAGGGATGGGCAAGGACAGATTTGGAGGAGTACAGGAAACTCGGAGGGTGGTGGGCTGTAAGACTTTACAGAGATAGGGAGGGGCGAGGCCATGGAGAGTTTTGAAACCAAAGATTAGAATTTTAAAATCGAGGCGTTGTTTAACCAGGAGCCAATGTAGGTCAGTGAGCACTGGGGGATGGATGAATGAGGTTATAGAAATAGGCCCCGACTTGCACACACTATTAGAGGAGACCCAATCTTTGTTTTGTTGCACTGGACACTGCCTGTGTGACCATCACACTCGATCCAGCATTGTGTTCAGTATTACACTAGAGTCTGCCTCTGTTATTATTGGATCAAACACTGTCTTTGTTACTCTCACAGTGGGCCATGCATTTGCTGTTATTACTCCGGACCCTGTCTCTGGAATTGTTGCACGAGACCTGAAAATAACCTGCCCCTGTAGTTCCAGTTCTAGTGCACACCTCTATTATTATAACTGTAGATCGTGTCTCTGTTGTATTCTATCGAGTATGTTTCTAGTATTGTTAAAGTGTTAAAGGCTTCTGTTAGTGTGACACTATCACCTCTTTCAATTATTATTGCCAAAAAATTCTTTCAATATTAAAGACTTGTTTTTAGTGTAAAACTAGGCTTTGTGTCAGTTATTAATGCACCATACCCTGTCTCTGTTTATATTACACTGGACCCTGTCTCTGTTTATATTACACTAGACCCTGTCTCTGTTTATATTACACTAGACCCTGTCTCTGTTTATATTACACTGGACCCTGTCACTGTTTATATTACACTAGACCCTGTCTCTGTTTATATTACACTGGGCCGTGACACTGGTTATATTACACTGGGCCCTGTCTCTGTTTATATTACACTGGGCCCTGTATATGTTTATATTACATTAGACCCTGTCTCTGTTTATATTACTCTGGGCCCGGACACTGTTTATATTACACTGGGCCCTGTCTCTGTTTATATTACACTAGACCCTGTCTCTGTTTATATTACACTAGGCCCTGTCCCTGTTTATATTACCCTGGACCCTGTCTCTGTTTATATTACACTAGACCCTGTCCCTGTTTATATTACACTGGGCCCTGTCTCTGTTTATATTACACTAGACCCTGTTCCTGTTTATATTACACTGGGCCCTGTCTCTGTTTATGTTACACTAGACCCTGTCTCTGTTTATATTACACTGGGCCCTGTCTCTGTTTATATTAAACTACACCCTGTCTCTGTTTATATTACACTAGACCCTGTCTCTGTTTATATTACACTAGACCCTGTCTCTGTTTATATTACACTGGGCCGTGACACTGTTTATATTACATTAGACCCTGTCTCTGTTTATATTACACTGGGCCCTGTCTCTGTTTATATTACTCTACACCCTGTCTCTGTTTATATTGCACTGGGCCCGGACACTGTTTATATTACACTGGACCCTGTCTCTGTTTATATTACACTGGACCCTGTCTCTGTTTATATTACACTGGGACCTGACACTGTTTATATTACACTAGACACTGTTTATATTACAAACAGAGACATGATCTAGTGTATTACACTAGACCCTGTCTCTGTTTATATTACACTAGACCCTGTCTCTGTTTATATTACACTAGACCCTGTCTCTGTTTATATTACACTAGACCCTGCCTCTGTTTATATTACACTATACCCTGTCCCTGTTTATATTACACTGGGCCGTGACACTGGTTATATTACACTGGGCCCTGTCTCTGTTTATATTACACTGGGCCCTGTCTCTGTTTATATTACACTACACCCTGTCTCTGTTTATATTACTCTGGGCCCGGACACTGTTTATATTACACTGGGCCCTGTTTCTGTTTATATTACACTGGACCCTGTCTCTGTTTATATTACACTGGGCTCTGTCTCTGTTTATATTACACTACACCCTGTCTCTGTTTATATTACACTGGGCCCTGACACTGTTTATGTTACACTGGGCCCTGACACTGTTTATATTACACTGGGCCCTGTCTCTGTTTATATTACACTGGACCCTGTCTCTGTTTATATTACACTGGGCCCTGACACTGTTTATATTACACAAGATCCTGTCTCTGTTTATATTACACTAGACCCTGTCTCTGTTTATATTACACTGGGCCGTGACACTGTTTATATTACACTAGACCCTGTCTCTGTTTATATTACACTGGGCCCTGTCTCTGTTTATATTACACTGGGCCCTGACACTGTTTATATTACACTAGGCACTGTTTATATTACACTAGATCCTGTCTCTGTTTATATTACACTAGACTCTGTCTCTGTTTATATTACACTAGACCCTGTCCCTGTTTATATTACACTAGACCCCTGTCTCTGTTTATATTACACTAGGCCCTGTCCCTGTTTATATTACACTGGACCCTGTCTCTGTTTATATTACACTACACCCTGTCTCTGTTTATATTACACTAGATCCTGTCTCTGTTTATATTACACTGGATCCTGTCTCTGTTTATATTACACTAGACCCTGTCTCTGTTTATATTACACTAGACCCTGTCTCTGTTTATATTACACTAGACCCTGTCTCTGTTTATATTGCACTAGACCCTGTCTCTGTTTATATTACACTAGACCCTGTCCCTGTTTATATTACACTAGACCCTGTCTCTGTTTATATTACACTAGGCCCTGTCCCTGTTTATATTACACTACACCCTGTCTCTGTTTATATTACACTACACCCTGTCCCTATTTATATTACACTAGACCCGGTCTCTGTTTATATTACACTACACCTGGTCTCTGTTTATATTACACTACACCTGGTCTCTGTTTATATTACACTAGACCCTGTCTCTGTTTATATTACACTAGACCCTGTCCCTGTTTATATTACACTGGGCCCTGTCTCTGTTTATGTTACACTAGACCCTGTCTCTGTTTATATTACACTGGGCCCTGTCTCTGTTTATATTAAACTGGGCCCTGTCTCTGTTTATATTACTCTAGACCCTGTCTCTGTTTATATTACACTAGACCCTGTCTCTGTTTATATTACACGAGACCCTGTCTCTGTTTATATTACACTAGACCCTGTCTCTGTTTATATTACACTAGACCCTGTCTCTGTTTATATTACACTACACCCTGTCTCTGTTTATATTACACTAGACCCTGTCTCTGTATATATTGCACTAGACCCTGTCTCTCTTTATATTGGGTCTTTTGTGCTGGCCCAATAGGGTGAGTCCAGGCTGGCCCAATAGTGTGTGCCGGGCCTGGAACTGGGGGGTGAACACGGGGCCTGCGGGCTGTGAGTCGTGGCCTGGGCCCGCACTCGGGCTGTGTGACCCCCCCCCGACCCTCCCCCGGAATTTATTTAACCCAAGGGAACTATTAGTTCTGCACTTTGTGACCGACAGGCGACAAGCCCCGCCCACTGTCTAGCCTTCCCACCACCCCCTGAATCATTCCATGCAGGTGGTGCTGAGAAACAGGACTGGGGGAGGAATGTACTGGGACTGGGGTAAGGCACTTCTGCTGGGGGAGGAATGCACTGGGACTGGCGTAAGGCACTTCGGCTGGGGGAGGCATGCACTGGGACTGGGGTAAGGCACTGGGACTCGGGTAAGGCAAATATTGCGACTGGGATAAGGATCTTTGGCTGCGGGCGGCATGCACTGGGACTGGGGCAAGGCACTTTGGCTGGGGGAGTCATGCATTTCAAGAGATGGAGCAAACATTGCAGCGTTTGGGAATTACATGGATTCATTCAGGGCGGGCAGCGGGGATTATTTCAGGGAATAACAGTGGAGTTGTTTTTGTTCAAACAGATGAAACCCTGTCATTGTGGAACAACCACGCTTCTCGTGTCCTGGTCAAATACATGTGCAATAAGTGTCGTCATCTGGAGGAGCTCGATCTCTGGATTTCGGAGCTTGAGCAGCAGCGAGTGTCACTGCATCCGCGAGGCTGAGAGCTACGTGGATAGCACCTTTCAGGGGGTCGTCACCTCGCAGCATAAGAGTGTGCAGGCAGAGAGGAATGGGTGACTGCCCAGACAGACATGGAGGACCAGGCAGGTGGTGCAGGACACCTCTCAGTGCATCTCTCTCTCTGTACTGGTGGTTCCTCAGGGAGTACAGCCAGAGCCAAGTCCAAGGCATCATGGGTGGCTCAACTGTACGGAACGGGGGGAAGGGCAAGGGCAAGGGCAAGGGCAAGGTCAGGTCGGCAATAGGGAAAGGGGTTTCAATAGTTACAGGAACAGACAGGCCTTTCTGTGGCCACCGACATAACTCCAGGATGGTAGGTTGTCTTTCTGGTGCCAGGGTCAAGGATATCATTGAGAGACTGCAGGACATTCTGAGGGGCGAGGATGAACAGACAGATTCCTGAGGGGCTCGGGACTGTAGAAGTCTGATAAGGTCACACCTCAATAGGGCCCCTACCATTATCCACCCGGGGGTTTGCTAATGATATTGGGGAGGGTTTAAACTTGCTTGGCAGGGGGATGGGAACCTGAGCGTAGATTCAGAAGGGAGAGAAGCAAAGCTTGGAAATGGGAGCAGAAAATTCGTAAATGAGTTTGGAAGGCAGAGGAAACAAAGGCTAGAAAATCGACAACAAAGGAGTTTGGCCGTGCTTAATGGTATATACTTCAATGCAAGAAGTCTAGCGGATAAGGCAGATAAGCTGAGGTGTTGTTACAGCAGTGAGGAGGGATGAGATCTTGGAAGGATCATCAAATGAGGCCATATGTGTTGAACTGATGAACAAAAGCGGGGCAATCACAATGTTGGGAGTGTACTATAAACAGTCAGAGGGAGATAGAAAAGCAAATATGGAGGAAGGTTTCTGAGAATTCCAAAACCACAGGGCAGCAATAGTCGGGGATTTCAACGACCACAGAATCATAGACATTTACAGCACAGAAGGAGGCCATTCGGCCCACTGTGTCTGTACCGGTCGAAAAAGAGCTATCCAGCCTAATCCCACTTTCCAGCTCTTGCTCCACAGTCTTGTGGGTTATGACACTTCCAGTGCATATCCAAGTATGTTTCAAATGTGGTGAGGGTTTCTGCCTCTACCACCCTTTCAGGCAGTGAGTTCCAGACCCCCACCACCCTCAGGGTGAAAAGTTTCTGCTCAACTCCCCTCTAATCCTTCTACCAATTACTTTAAATCTGTGCCCCCTGGTTATTGACCTCTCTGCGAAGGGAAATAGGTCAGTTCAGAGAAGGTTCACAAGGTTGATTCCTGAGATGAAGGGGATGTCATATGAAGATAGGTTGAGCCTGTACTCATTGGAGTTTAGAAGACTGAGAGGTGATATTGAAATGTATAAGATGCTGAGGGGGCTTGACAGGGTAGATGCAGAGAGGCTGTTTCCCCTCGTGAGGGAAACTAGAACTAGGGTGCATAGTTTCAAAATAAGGGGTTGTCCATTTAAAATGGAAATGAGGAAGAATTTCTCTCCCAGAGGGTCGTGAATCTTTGGAATTCTCTGCCCCAGAGAACTGTGGAGGTTGGGTCATTGAACATATTTAAGGTGGAGATAGACAGAGTTTTGATAGATAAAGAAGTCAACGGTTTATGCGAGAGGGCAGGAAAGTGGAGTTGGGACCAAGATCAGATCAGCCATGGCGGAGTGGGCTCGAGGGGTCCGATGGCCTCCTCCTACTTATTGCTCCTTATGTTCTTATGTCCTTCCTATCCACTCCATCTGGGACCCTCCATAATTTTGTACGCAATTCTATCCTCAGCCTCTATTCCAAAGAAAATAACACCACCATATCTAAAATTCTTCAGCTAAAATTCTTCAGTCCAGGCAACATCCTTGTAAATCTCATCTGTACCCTCTCCAGTGCAAAGATATATTTCCTGCACTGTGGTGACCAGAACTGTGCGAATACTCTAGCTGTGGTCTAACTAATCTTTTACACAGTCCTAGCATAACCTCCAGAGTCTGGAACTTACTGCCTGAAAGTAGAGGCAGAAACCCTCAGCGCATTTACCGAAGTACTTGAAAATGCACTGGAAGTGACGTAACCTACAAGGCTATGAACTAAGAGCTGGAAAGTGGGATTAGGCTGGATAGCTCTTTTTCAGACACACGAGGCCAAATGGCTTCCTTCTGTGTTGTAAACTGCTATGATTCCATGTCACCAATCCCCTCCTGTCTGATATAAACCCACCCAACAGTCACTGACACCAATCCCCTCCTGTCTGATATAAACCCACCCCACAGTCACTGACACCAATCCCCTCCTGTCTGATATAAACCAACCCCACAGTCACTGACACCAATCCCCTCCTGTCTGATATAAACCCACCCCACAGTCACTGAAACCAATCCCCTCCTGTCTGATATAAACCAACCAACATCATAGGCAGTCCCTTGGAGTCGAGGATGACTTGCTTCCACATTACAAATATTATCTCAGATCTCTGTTAAGTCCAATGCAGGAGCTACAGTCTCTGTCGCAGGTTGGACAGATGGTGGTTGAAAGTACGTTGGTTGAAGTGACGGTTTGTTGAAGTGCTTGGGTTGTCCTGCGCTCCTCCCGCTGTCTGCGCTTGGTCTCCACTTGCTCCAGGTGGAGAGACTCGAAGTGTTCGACGCCCTCACGGATTATTCTTTGAGCGATCTTGTGCCAGGGATTCCCAGGTGTCGGTGGGGATGTTGAACTTCAAGGAGGCCTTGAAGGTGTCCTTGAAGTGTTTCCTCGGCTCCCGGGGCTCGCTTGCCATGTTGAAGCTCCAAGTAGAGACTTTGCTTTGGGAGTCTCGTATCGGGCATGTGGACGATGTGTCCCATCCATCGTAGCTGATCGAGCGAGGTCAATGCTTCAGTGCTGAGGATGTTGGTCTGTGAGAGAACAGACGTTTGTGCGTCTATCCTGCCAATGGATTAGCAGGATCTTCCGAAGGCAGCGTTGATGTTATTTCTCCAGTGCTTTGATGTGCCTGCTGTACATAGTCCATGTCTGAGAAGCGTGTCTGAGGGCAGGTATCACTACTCCTCGGTAGACCATGAGCTTTGTGCCGGTTTTACGGTTCTGGTCTTCAAACACTCTATGCCTTAGGTGACCAAAGGCTGTGCTGACACACAGAAGGTGGTGTTGGCCCTAGTCATTGATATGTGCCCTTGTTGACAGTAGGCTCCCGAGGTATGAAAAATGGACCATTTTGCCAAAGGCATCATCATGGATTTTGATCATCCGCGGTGGGGTGGGGGTGAAGGCAGTGCTGTATGGCGGGGATAAGTTGATAGAGCACCTTTCTTTCACAGAGATGTTTAGCGTAAAGCATATGCTCTCAGACACTACGGTCAATGTGTTGACGAAGGTTTAGAGCTCGTCCTCTGAGTGAGCGCAGACACAAGCATCATCTGCATATTGTAATTCGATGACAGAGGATGGCACGACCTTGGATCTGGTCTGAAGGTGCTGGAGGTTGAACAGTTTCCCATTTATTCTGTAGATTATCTCCACTCCAGCGGGAAACTTACTGACGGTGAGATGTAGCAATGCAGTAAGGAAGATGGAGAAGAGCGTGGGTGCAGTGACACAGCCTTGCTTCACCCCGGTCCGTACATGAATTGGGTCTGTGGTGGATCCATTGCTCAGGATCACAGCTTGCATGTTATCACCAAGCAAGTGGAGGATGGTGACACATTTTTGAGGACAGCCGAATTTGAAGAGTACACCCGATAATTCCTCACGGTTGACAGTGTCAAAGGCCTTGGTCAGGTCAAAGAAGGTTGACCCAACCCCACAGTCACTCACACCAATCTCCTCCCATGTGATATAAACCAACCCTTATCACTGACACCAAGTGGACTGGGAAAATATGTTCAAGGGTAAGACAAACATTTAAGGAGATATTTCATA
This sequence comes from Pristiophorus japonicus, assembly GCF_044704955.1. NCBI lineage: Eukaryota > Metazoa > Chordata > Chondrichthyes > Pristiophoridae > Pristiophorus > Pristiophorus japonicus. The sequence continues at coordinate 414,278 of NW_027254412.1, read as the reverse complement.
ATCTCAGCAGAGAAATAAAGATGCTAAGAAAAGGATGAACCATCCCTGGCGAAGTATGGAAGTAAAGGATGGTATCAAATTGGAAAAAAAAGCATACAATGTTGCAAAGGACAGTGGAAGGCCAGAGGATTGAGAAATGTTTAGAAACCAGCGAAGGAGGACTAATAATAATGATAAAGACAGAGATGATAGCATACGAGATCAAACGAGTAAGAAATATAAAAAGACAGTAAGAGCTTCTACAGGTATGTAAAAAAGAAACGAGTAGCTAAAGTAAACGTTGGTCCCTTAGAAGATGAGACTGGAGAATTAATCATGGGAAACACGGAAATGGCAGCGACTTTGAACAGATATTTTCTATCGGTCTTCACGGTAGAGGACACTAAAAACATCCCAATAGTTGTTAAAGGAGTTATTGTGGGGGGTGGGGGCCTTAAAAGAATCACTATCACTAGAGATAAAGTAGGAAGCAAACTAATGGGATTAAAGGTGGACAAGTCTCCTGGACCTGATGACATGCATCCCAGGGTCTTAAAAGAAGTGGCTGCAGAGATAGTGGATGCACTGGTTGCAATCTTACCAATATTCCCTGAATTCTGGAGAGGTCCCAGTGGACTGGAAAACTGCAAATCTAACATCCCTATTTAAGAAAGGAGGGAGACAGAAAGCAGTAAACTATTGACCAGTTAGCCTACCATCTGTCAATGGGAAAATACTGGAGTCCATCATTTAGGAAGTAGTAGCAGGACATTTAGAAAATCATATTGCAGTCAAGCAGAGTCAGCATAGTTTTATGAAAGGGAAATCATGTTTGACAAATTTGCTGGAGTTGTTTCAAGATGTAACGAGCAGAGTGGATAAAGGACAACCCGTTGATGTATATTTGGATTTCCAGAAAGTATTCTATAAGGTTACTGCACAAGCAAAACGCTCACGGGGTTGTTGATAATATATCAGCATGGATCGAGGATTGGGTAACACACAAAACAGAGTCGTGATAAATGGGTCATTTTCAGTTTGGCAAACTGTAACTAGTGGGGTGCCGCAGGGATCAGTGCTGGGACATCAACTATTTTAATTGATATTAATGACTTGGGTGAAGGCACCGAGTGTAACGCAACCAAATTATTGATGATACAAAGATAGGTGGGAAAGCAAGTTGTGTGGAGGACGCAAAGAATCTACAAAGGGATATAGACAGGCTCAATGAGTGGGCAAAAATCTGGCAGATGGACGACAATATGGTAAAATGTCAGGTTATCTCCTTTTGGTAGGAGAAATAACAAAGCAAATTATTATTTAAATGGATGATTACAAAATACTGTTATACAGAGGGATCTGGGGGTTCTTGTACATGAAACTCAAAAAGTTAGTATGTAGGTACAGCAAGTGATCAGGAAGGCAAATGGAATTCTGGCCTTTATTGCAAGGGGACGGAGTATAAAAGTCGAAGTCCTGCTACAACTGTACAGGTTATTGGTAAGACCACAGCTGGAGTACTGCGCGCAGTTTTGGTCTGGACTTGTCTCCATTCCCGTGCTGAGGGGATTTCTACACCAGACAGGAGAGGAACCAGGGAGTGAACCTGAAGGTACCTTCTGTGGATGTGTTCAGTTCTATACTCCATGCTTCCCCTCCCTCCCATTTCTCCCCTCCCCTGAAGGTACTGACTCTGGCTGGGTTCAGTTCTACACTCACTGGTTCCCCTCCCCTGAAGGTACTGACACTGGCTGGGTTCAGTTTTACAGCGAAATTGACCTATTTTGCCAAAAAGCCTGCCACTTGTTTTTTTGTTGATAAAAGGGGAACTAGTCCTCTTGGATGTATATAATTCCTGTCACAATGCGAGGCTGGTTTATATCAAGAGCTCAGCCTTGGACAGTAATTGTATGAAAAGCTTTGCAAACTTTGTAATGCGACTTAAGGACTAGTGCTAAAGCACGTGATGTAAAGTGACGTAATTTGTAAGATAAAAGAACCTCACTGGAGATATCAAATTGAGAAGCTGGTTCAGAGACAGGGGTATCTAACACTTCTCCCAAAGCTTTGTCTCCGATTTAATAAACCTCTTTTTATATATTATACAATCTCGGAAATATTTTTCCACAACACCCCACAGCATCTCTCTCTAAACCAATCACATCAAATAATTGGCAAAGGTTTAGAATCAACTAGATGAATAAGTAAACACATCACAGCCGAATAACCTAGCTCTATATTCACAGGAGAAAGTCTGTTATCTAACGCCTCGAATGTCAATTGGTGAGATGAGCGACTGAATCACTGTCCACGTGCAACAGCATCCATTCCCACTGTCCCTACATTTACAGTGTTGAGTCAGGTGGGCGCACGAGTCTTACAGGCTGAACGATTGGTTGAAGGTACATTCACACACAAAACATGTGTCCTGTTTCTCCCCGCTGTGATTGGTGTTTTTACAAAGGCTGATGATAAGGTGATCCTAATCAATCCAGAGAATATCTCAAATCTTGACGTGATGTCTGGTTTGAGTTTCCCAGCTGCAGATCCTCCTCTTCTAATACCATGCAAATGGTGGTTACAAACGTTGTTACTTTAAGTAAAGGATTGAAATTCAGAACACACTATTCCAGATTCTAAAAAACATCCTGTCCTCTCCTGTCCCCCCTAAGCTGTAAATTCCTTATTCAAGACTCTACCCTCCATCCTCACTCTCTAAAATCAACATTCCTTTCATCGCCTGAGATGTATTATCTCCAGAAAGTGCTGAATCTGGCTGGGTGCAATTCCACAGACATTAGAAAACCTCTCGTGCTTCACTGTCAGTCGACACAGTGAGTGCCAGCAGGATTCCCACTTTGGTAGGCATCACAGCCTCAAATCCTGTCCTCAAATGACATCCACACACTTCCCAGTTGACGTCACTTGATCGGTCTGAAGAGCAGGGGCAGTGTCTGATTTTTACTCTTATTTAGCCCAATGGTATTGAGGACAATTATAACCCCTGAACTGCTGCCTTGGCTGAGGTCAAGCAACAGCCCAGATCAAAGATTGAACTTGGGACCTTCCCAGTCAGTATTGTACTGTTCTAAAATTTGGGGGGTTGGGGAAGGATTAGAACAGAATATTTTGAAACAAATTTTACTCCACCTTTAAATGAAATCTTCCTCACACTGCACAATTCTGGACTCTTTCCAAATTATACAATTGGATCATCAAAATCAGTGAGATATTTTAGAAATGTTCAAGTAACTGAAATGGACAGCTTTACAATCACTGCACAGTACAGAAGGGAGCGACTGTCAATGGGAGCTCTGTTAGTGAAGTCCTCCGACACCCCAAGATAAACTGGACTGTCCCTTTAACTATAAAGAAGCAGAAAAAGGGGAGTCCCTGTCCCTTTAAATACCTGCCCCATTCCCCCAGGCAGTGGGAGGAGGAACAGCGCACGGTCTCTTTATATCCTGACCCGGCAAACACCGCCGGATGGGCTGCCGCAGGGTCCTAAAATGCACATCGTAAAAACGGTCGGGTTGAGCAGAACAACTGAAAAGGGCAAATACAGAGTCTTTGCTATATATATAAATATTTATGTGTGTTTGTAAACAAAACACGACACTCTTAATGTTTGCTAGTCAATTCCACAGAGATACATACTTATCTTCACCAATTATTTTCCAACAATTTATTTCCATTCTGTTTACAATGCAATTGCGGGGTGTTTAATAACTTTACCATTTATTGATAACACATTGTCTTGTGTGCTCTTGTTCAAAAAGTGACGTCACATTGACCATTCTGTTACAAGGTGACCATGTCTGTCTGCAGTAATTAGTGGGAAAGCGAATTAAATCACATCGAGGATAATGAGCAGCCCCCACCCCCCCTCCCCGCCGTCTCTGCGCTTTATTGTCCAGTGATCATCGCACCGTCACACAGAAGCTCCTGAGATTTACCTCCAGTGGGAAAGAGGAGCTGGGGTGAGGAGTTGTATGTAGAGAGGGAGTTGAAGAGTCGGGGTGAAGGAGGTGTATGAGTGAAAGGGATTTACTGAAATTAATCACCTCTGTTGTGCTATGATGCGGTTCATTTTTATTTTAAAATGTTTATAATTCACTGAAGTTAAATGCGGGGCAGCAGTTACTTGTGGGCACTGGGTTGTTTCTGTTGAATTAATGTGGACCGTGTTAATTCGGAATAGACTGAGTGGGATCATTCTGTGCTGAATGCAATGCTGGGCTGCGGGTTTGCACTCAGTCCCAGTGACGAGGTGCTTTCGACAACAAATCCAAAAACTACTCGCATTGTGACACCAAATCCAGGGACCACTTACACTGAGACACCAAATCCAGGGACCACTTACACTGCGACACGAGATCCTTGGATCAGTTACACTGAGGCACCAAATCCAGGGACCACTTACACTGAGACACCAAATCCAGGGACCACTTACACTGCGACACGAGATCCTTGGACCAGTTACACTGAGGCACCAAATCCAGGGACCACTTACACTGAGACTACAAAATTACATAGGATTTACGACACACAAATGGGCCATTCGGAATAATCAGTCCATGCTGGCCTTTGTGCACCATTCGGGAATTAGAGAGTCTTAGTGTGGGCAATGGTCATGATGATCAAACCAGCTCTAGTGAGGGCAAAAGCTGAGTAATGGATGAAGATATGACGGTGGAATCACATGGTGACTGGTGGGGCCTGGTACAGGAACATAAGAAGTAGGAACAGGAGTCGGTCACCTGGCCCCTCATGGCTGATCTGATCATGGACTCAGCTCCACTTTCCTGCCGGTTCCCCATAACCCTTTATTCCCTTATTGCTGAAAAATCTATGTATCTCCGCCTTAAATATATTCAATGACCGAGCCTCCACAGCTCTCGGGGGCAGAGAATTCCACAGATTTACAACCATCTGAGAGAAGAAATTCCTCCTCATCTCAGTTTTAAATGGGTGGTCCCTTATTCTGAGACTTTGCCCCTTAGTTTTAGTTTCCCCTGTGCGTGGAAATATCCTCTCTGCAAGCACATTGTCGAGCTTCCTCATGATCCTATATTTTTCAATAAGATCACCTCTCATTCTTCTGAACTCCAATGAGTATAGGCCCAACCTACTCAACCTATCTTCATAAGTCAATCACCTCATCACTGCAATCAACCCAGTGAACTTTCTCTGAACCACCTCCAATGCAAGTATATTCCTCCCTAAATACGGAGATGAAAACTGTATGCAGTACTCTTGGTTTGGATTCACCAATACCTTGTGCAGTTGCAGCAGGAATTCTCAGCTTTTCTAATCCATCCCCCTTGCAATAAAGGTCATCATTCCATTTGCCTTCCTGATTACTTGCTGTACCTGCATACTAACGCTTTGTGTTTCATACACAAGGACCCCCAACTCCCTCTCTATTGCAGCACTTTGCAATTTTTCTCCATTTAAATTATAATTTGCTTTTCTATTTTTTTCAATTTTGTAATAGGTTATTGTCAGAAGCACTTTTCAGACAGGCTGATAATTTGATGTAACCAGCACAGCAAACGTATCCGTCTGTTCTTGTTCCAAAATACCAAAATCTAATGTCCCTAATTAAATGTTCGGTGAGATTTGTAGAGAAGGGAGGAAATGAGGCTTGCAGGAAAGAAGGTTCTTTGAATGAACAGTTTGTGAGGCAGGTTTGTGACTCGTCTGCATGAGGTTAAAGGCATGAAATGGAAAAGGACACGTCCAGTGATTTATATTGTCAATAATGGTTTCTGTGTTAATTACTCATCATCATAGGCTGTTCCTCGGAATCAAGGAAGACTTGCTTCCACTCCTGTAGTAAGTTCTTTGGTGGCTGAACAGTCCAATACGAGAGCCACTGACTTGTCACAGATGGGGCAGATAGTCGTTGAAGGAACGGGTAGGTGGGACTGGTTTGTGCACGCTCTTTCTGCTGCCTGCACTTGATATCTGCATGCTCTCGGCGATGAGACTCGAGGTGTTCAGTGCCCTCCTGGAAACTCTTCCTTCGCTTATGGTGGACTTTGGCCAGTGGTTCCAAGGTGCCTAATATCCGACTGACTATCCCAACCACTAACCCCAATCCTAACAAATAACCACAACCACTAAACCCTAAACCCGCTCCCAAACCCAGTCCCGAATCAAAGGTTGTTCACAGGGATCAATGGAGGAGCTAAAGACCCGATAATGGAAGTATTTAAACAATTATCTTGATACAAGAAATTCTGCAAGCTATGTTAGTAACAAGAAATTATATCAACAAAACTATTACATCAGGAAAGACAGTTAATAAGATCACACATTTCAAAGACGATTACATATAGTAACCACATTCAAAAAGCGTTAAACAATGTACAAAATAATAGATTTCCAGTCTTAAGCAACATAGTACTTTCAATGGTTACTTGAAAGGAATGTCATATGAGTGTAATGTGAAACATTCCGGTTCAGTTTATGACACCCACAAGCCGTATACTCATAGAGAACAACCTCGGTATTTGATATCATAAAAGATCAACTGGGGTAGAAGTGAAATAATCTACAGTAAGAAAAGGCCCAAAATGGAACAGTCGGTAACAGAACATTAATTAGTTATTATTATGGAGAAATCAAACATTCGACACACTGTGTTTGAACCAAGCTGATTTATTCAATATTTATAGAAACATAGAAAATAGCTGCAGGAGTCGGCCATTCGTACCTTAGAGCCTGCACCGCCATTCAATGAGTATATGGCTGAACATGCAACTTCAGTACCCCATTCCTGCTTTCTCACCATACCCCTTGATCCCCGAGTAGTAAAGACTACATCTAATTCCTCTTTGAATATATTTAGTGAATTGGTCTCAACAACTTTCTGTGGTAGAGAATTCCACAGGTTCACCACTCTCTGGGTGAAGAAGTTTCTCCTCATCTCGGTCCTAAATGGCTTACCCTTATCCTAAGACTGTGACCCCTGGTTCTGGACTTCCCCAACATTAATAAGAACATAAGAACAGAAGAACATAAGAATTAGGAACAGGAGTGGGCCATCTAGCCCCTCGAGCCTGCTCCGCCACCCAACAAGATCACGGCTGATCGAGCCGTGGACTCAGCTCCACTTATGCGCCCGCTCCCCATAACCCTTAATTCCCTGACTGGTTAAAAATCTATCTATCTGTGATTTGAATATATTCAATGAGCTAGCCTCAACTGCTTCCTTGGGCAGAGAATTTCACAGATTCACAACCCTCTGGGAGAACAAATTCCTTCTCAACTCGGTTTTAAATTGGCTCCCCAGTATTTTGAGGCTGTGCCCCCTAGTTCTAGTCTCCCCGACCAGTGGGACAACCTCTCTGCCTCTATCCTGTCTATCCCTTTCATTATTTTAAATGTTTCTATAAGATCACCCCTCATCCTTCTGAACTCCCAACGAGTAAAGACCCAGTCTACTCAATCTATCATCATAACGTAACCCCCTCATCTCCGGAATCAGCCTTGTGAATCGTCTCTGTACCCCTTCCAAAGCTAATATATGCTTCCTTAAGAAAGGTGACCAAAACTGCACGCAGTACTCCAGGTGCGGCCTCAACAATACCCTGTACAGTTGCAGCAGGACCTCCCTGCTTCTTACTCCATCCCTCTCACAGTGAAGGCCAACATTCCATTCGCCTTCCTGATTACCTGCTGCAACTCCAAACTAACTTTTTGGGATTCATGGACGAGGACCCCCAGGTCCCTCTGCACTGCAGCATGTTGTAATTTCTCCCCTTTCAAATAATATTCCCTTTTACTGTTTTTTGTCCCAAGGTGGATGAACTCACATTTTCCGACATTGTATTCCATCTGCCAAACCTTAGCCCATTCGCTTAACCTATCTAAATCTCTTTGGAGCCTCTCTGTGTCCTCACACAACCCGCTTTCCCACTAATCTTTGTGTCATCTGCAAATTTTGTTACACTACACTCAGTCCCTTCTTCCAGGTCATCTATGTATATTGTAAACAGTTGTGGTCCCAGCACCGATCCCTGTGGCACACCACTAACCACCGATTTCCAACCCGAAAAGGACCCATTTATCCCGACTCTCTGCTTTCTGTTAGCCAGCCAATTCTCGATCCATGCTAATACATTTCCTCTGACTCCGCGTACATTTATCTTCTGCAGTAACCTTTTGTGTGGCACCTTATCGAATGCCTTTTGGAAATCTAAATACACCACATCCATCGGTACACCTCTATTCATCATGCTCTTTATATCCTCAAAGAATTCCAATAAATTAGTTGCACATCATTTCCCCTTCATGAATCCATCTTGCGTCTGCTTGATTGCAGTATTCCTATCTAAATGTTCCGCTATTTCTTCCTTCATGATAGCTTCAAGCATTTTCCCCACTGCAGATGTTAAACTAACCGGCCTATAATTACCTGCTTTTTGTCTGCCCCCTTTTTTAAACAGAGGCGTTACATTAGCTGCTTTCCAATCCGACGGCAACTGCCCAGAATCCAGAGAAGTTTGGTAGATTATAACGAAAGCATTTGCTATAACTTCCGCCATCTCTTTTAATACAGTGGGATGCATTTCATCAGGACCAGGGGACTTGTCTACCTTGAGTCCCATTAGCCTGTCCAGCACTACCCCCCTAGTGAAAGTGATTATCTCAAGGTCCTCCCTTCCCACATTCCCGTGACCAGCAATTTTTGGCATGGTTTTTGTGTCTTCCACTGTGAAGACCGAAGCAAAATAATTGCTTAAGGTCTTAGCCATTTCCACATTTCCCAATATTAAATCCCCTTTCTCATCTTCTAATGGACCAACATTTACTTTAGTCACTCTTTTCCATTTTATATATCTGTAAAAGCTTTTACTATCTGTTTTTATGTTTTGTGCAAGTTTACATTCATAATCTATCTTACCCTTCTTTATTGCTTTCTTAGTCATTCTTTGATGTTGTTTAAAATTTTCCCAATCTTCTAGTTTCCCACTAACCTTGGCCACCTTATACGCATTGGTTTTTAATTTGATACTCTCCTTTATTTCCTTGGTTATCCACGGCTGGTTATCCCTTCTCTTACCACCCTTCTTTTTCACTGGAATATATTTTTGTTGAGCACTATGAAAGAGCTCCTTAAAAGTCCTCCACTGTAACTCAATTGTGCCACCGTTTAGTCTGTGTTCCCAGTCTACTTTAGCTAACTCTGCCCTCATCCCACTGTAGTCCCCTTTTTTAAGCATAGTACGCTCGTTTGAGACACTACTTCCTCACCCTCAATCTGTATTACAAATTCAACCATACTGTGATCAATCATTCCGAGAGGATCTTTTACTAGGAGAACGTTTATTATTCCTGTCTCATTACACAGGACCACATCTAAGATAGCTTGCTCCCTTGTAGGTTCTGTAACATACTGTTCTAAGAAACTATCCCGTACGCATTCTATGAATTCCTCCTCAAGGCAAAGAACAAAAAGGGCCACTGTACAGCAAAATTCTAAAAGGACAAAGGGTGTAAAAAAAAAAGCCTGAAGGCTTTGTGTCTTAATGCAAGGAGTATCCGCAATAAGGTGGATGAATTAACTGTGCAAATAGATGTTAACAAATATGATGTGATTGGGATTACGGAGACGTGGCTCCAGGATGATCAGGGCTGGGAACTCAACATCCAGGGGTATTCAACATTCAGGAACGATAGAATAAAAGGAAAAGGAGGTGGGGTAGCATTGCTGGTTAAAGAGGAGATTAATGCAATAGGAAAGACATTAGCTTAGATGATGTGGAATCTATATGGTAGAGCTGCAGAACACTAAAGGGCAAAAAACGTTAGTGGGAGTTGTGTACAGACCTCCAAACAGTAGTAGTGATGTTGGGGAGGGCATCAAACAGGAAATTAGGGCTGCATGCAATAAAGGTGCAGCAGTTATAATGGGTGACTTTAATATGCACATAGATTGGGCTAGCCAAACTGGTAGCAATACGGTGGAGGAGGATTTCCTGGAGTGCATAAGGGATGGTTTTCTAAACCAATATGTCGAGGAACCAACTAGGGGAGAGGCCATCTTAGACTAGGTGTTGTGTAATGAGAGAGGATTAATTAGCAATCTCATTGTGCGAGGCCCCTTGGGGAAGAGTGACCATAATATGGTGGAATTCTGCATTAGGATGGACAATGAAACAGTTAATTCAGAGACCATGGTCCAGAACTTAAAGAAGGGTAATTTTGAAGGTATGAGGCGTGAACTGGCGAGGATAGATTGGCGAATGATACTTAAGGGGTTGACTGTGGATGGGCACTGGCAGACATTTAGAGACCGCATGGATGAACTACAAAAATTGTACATTCCTGTCTGGCGTAAAAATAAAAAAGGGAAGGTGGCTCAACCGTGGCTATCTAGGGAAATCAGGGATAGTATTAAAGCCAAGGAAGTGGCAAACAAATTTGCCAGAAATTGCAGCGAACCCGGGGACTGGGAGAAATTTAGAACTCAGCAGAGGAGGACAAAGGGTTTGATTAGGGCAGGGAAAATGGAGTACGAGAAGTAGCTTGCAGGGAGCATTAAGGCGGATTGCAAAAGTATTTATAGGTATGTAAAGAGAAAAAGGTTAGTAAAGACAAACGTAGGGCCCCTGCAGTCAGAATCAGGGGAAGTCATAACGGGGAACAAAGAAATGGCAGACCAATTGAACAAGTACTTTGGCTCGGTATTCACTAAGGAGGACACAAACAACCTTCCGGATATAAAAGGGGCCAGAGGGTCTAGTAAGGAGGAGGAACTGAGGGAAATCTTTATTAGTCGGAAAATTGTGTTGGGGAAATTGATGGGATTGAAGGCCGATAAATCCCCAGGGCCTGATGGACTGCATCCCAGAGTACTTAAGGAGGTGGCCTTGAAAATAGCGGATGCATTGACAGCCATTTTCCAACATTCCATTGACTCTGGATCAGTTCCTATGGAGTGGAGGGTAGCCAATGTAACCCCACTTTTAAAAAAAGGAGGGAGAGATAAAATAGGGAATTATAGACCGGTCAGCCTGAACTCAGTAGTGGGTAAAATGATGGAATCAATTATTAAGGATGTCATAGCAGCGCATTTGGAAAATGGTGACATGACAGGTCCAAGTCAGCATGGATTTGTGAAAGGGAAATCATGCTTGACAAATCTTCTGGAATTTTTTGAGGATGTTTCCAGTAAAGTGGACAAAGGAGAACCAGTTGATGTGGTATATTTGGACTTTCAGAAGGCTTTCGACAAGGTCTCACACAATAGATTAATGTGCAAAGTTAAAGCACATGGGATTGGGGGTAGTGTGCTGACGTGGATTGAGAACTGGTTGGCAGACAGGAAGCAAAGAGTAGGAGTAAATGGGTACTTTTCAGAATGGCAGGCAGTGACTAGTGGAGTACCGCAAGGTTCTGTGCTGGGGCTCCAGCTGTTTACATTGTACATTAATGATTTAGACGAGGGGATTAAATGTAGTATCTCCAAATTTGCGGATGACACTAAATTGGGTGGCAGTGTGAGCTGCGAGGAGGATGCTATGAGGCTGCAGAATGACTTGGATAGGTTATGTGAGTGGGCAAATGCATGGCAGATGAAATATAATGTGGATAAATGTGAGGTTATCCACTTTGGTAGTAAAAACAGAGAGACAGACAATTATCTGAATGGTGACAGATTAGGAAAAGGGGAGGTGCAACGAGACCTGTGTGTCATGGTACATCAGTCATTGAAGGTTGGCATGCAGGTACAGCAGGGGGTTAAGAAACCAAATGGCATGTGGTCCTTCATAGCGAGGGGATTTCAGTACAGGGGCAGTGAGGCGTTGCTACAGTTGTACAGGGCCTTGGTGAGGCCTCACCTGGAGTATTGTGTGCAGTTTTGGTCTCCTAACTTGAGGAATGACATCCTTGCTATTGAGGGAGTGCAGCGAAGATTCACCAGACTGATTCCCGGGATGGTGGGACTGACCTATCAAGAAAGACTGGATCAACTGGGCTTGTATTCACTGGAGTTCAGAAGAATGAGAGGGGACCTCATAGAAACGTTTAACATTCTGACGGGTTTAGACAGTTTAGATGCAGGAAGAGTGTTCCCAATGTTGGGGAAGTCCAGAACCAGGGGTTACACTCTAAGGATAAGGGTTAAGCCATTTAGGACCGAGATGAGGAGAAACTTCTTCACCCAGAGAGTGGTGAACCTGTGGAATTCTCTACCACAGAAAGTAGTTGAAGCCAATTCACTAAATATATTCAAAAGGGAGTTAGATGAAGCCCTTACTACTCGGGGGATCAAGGGGTATGGCGAGAAAGCAGGAAAGGGGTACTGAAGTTTCATGTTCAGCCATGAACTCATTGAATGGCGGTGCAGGCTAGAAGGGATGAATGGCCTACTCCTGCACCTATTTTCTATGTTTCTATGTTTCTACCCCGTGTGATTTGATTTGACCAATCGATATGTAGGTTAAAATCCCCCATGATTACTGCTGTTTCTTTTTCACATGCCTCCATTATTCCCTTGATTATTGTCCGCTCCACCGTGAAGTTATTATTTGGGGGCCTATAAACTATGCCCATTAGTGACTTTTTCCCCTTACTATCTCTAATCTCCACTCACAATGATTCAACATTTTGTTCATTAGAGCCAATATCGTCTCTCACAACTGCCCTGATATCATCCTTTATTAACAGAGCTAACACCCCTCCTTTCCCTTCTTGTCTATCTTTCCGAATTGTCAGATACACCTGTATGTTTAATTCCCAGTCTTGGCCACCCTGCAACCTCGTTTCTGTAATGGCCACCAAATCATACCCATTTGTAATGATTTATGCCGTCAACTCATTTAAATTATTTCGAATGCTGCGTGCGTTTTGGTAGAGTATTTTAATACTAATTTTTAAACCATGATTTTTAGTTTTGACCCCTCCTGCAGCCCCTTTATATTCATACATGTTGTACCTTCTTATCACCTTGTGGTTTCCACTTCCACCAGTGCTACTCTGCTTTGTTGCCTTCTGGCTTTTGCATTCTTTCTTGGGGTTCAGTTCATCTGAGCTCTCACCCACTCCAGCTAGCTCAGAGACCTCTGCTGGTACCCATCCCCCTGCCAAGCTAATTTAAAGCCCTCCCAACTGTACTTTCAAAACCACGCGCGAGAACATTGGTCCCGTCGCTGTTGAGGTGTATCCTGTCCCGACTTGCACAGGTCCCACCTTCCCCAGAAGCGGTCCCAATTGTTCAGGAAACTAAAGCCCTCCCTCCTACACCAACGGGAGAGTGGAGAGCACCAGCTCCAAATGTCGCAGGAGAGAGAGTGGAGAGCACCAGCTCCAATTGTCACAGGATAGAGAGAGGAGAGCACCAGTTCAAACTATCACAGGACATTAATATAGAACATTAATCTCCAGCGCAGATATAGGGGTTATTAAGACCAGCAGAAACAAACAATAACTGCCAGAATGAATATGGTTCAATGCCCAAATCAATCCCAGTAAATCCAGTTCAATTCACCAACGCAGTATTGCAATGGCGGTGTATTTACCCAGTATGCAGCACGGGCAAGAAAATGCCGTACCCAGACTGCAGGAGTTCAGTGCGAAGGCGCGTGTCCTGGCTGGGTTTGGAGCATGCGCGGCGAATGTAGTGGCGAAGGAGAAATGGGGAACATGCCTTCCGCAGAAGCGCTCAATTTGAGCGGGTGGAGGGGAGCAATGGACCAGCGGATGGCGGGGGAACCTTCACAAACCAGCGGTGCCCGCCGCCAGCCCGGAATAAAAACTGGAATATCGGCGGTTGCAGCTTCGGGTCTTTCTCCCGGTCACAGGCCCAGGCTAACGGCGGCCATCTTCGTGCAGGAAGCCGGTTTCAGTGCTCCGCCATGTTGATTCGGTGAGTCGCACCGCGCATGCGCGACCATCTTGATTCAGGAACAAAGTGAGCGATGTCAGTGTCTGTTTCCAACCGGGTCCCAGTGGGTAAAGGATATTTCAGATATTTTATTCTCACTCTCCACACCTCGAATTTCTCACCATCTCCCCTAAAGGCGATGCTTAGTACCGACCATATGGTTTAAGTCCTACATAATTGTAACAGAGAAGGCCCAGAAATATTCACTCTTTGGGTTAGAATCCCCATGTTCAGTCCCAGGGTTAGAATCCACATCTCATCATTATCATAGGCAGTCCCTCGGAATCGAGGAAAACTTACTTCCACTCCTGAACTGAGTTTATTGGCGGCTGTACAGTCGAATACGAGAGCCACAGATTCTGTCACAGGTGGGACAGATAGTCGTTGAGGGAAGGGGTGGGTGGGACTGGGTTGCCGCACGCTCTTTCCGCTGCCTGCGCTTGATTTCTGAATGCTCTCTGCATTGAGACTCAAGCGCCCTCCCGGATGCACTTCCTCTGCTTAGTGCGGTCTTTGGCCAGGGACTCCCAGGTGTCAGTGGGGATGTCGCACTTTATCAGGAAGGCTTTGAGGGTGTCCTTGTAACCTTTCTGCTGCCCACGTTTGGCTTGTTTGCCATGAAGGACCTGCACAAAGAGCATTTGCTTCGGGAGTCTCATGTCTGGCATGCAAACTGTGTGGCCTGCCCAGCGGAGCTGATCGAGTGTGGTCAGTGCTTCAATGCTGGGGATGTTAGCCTAGACGAGCACACTGATGTTGGTGCGCGTGTCATTTCAGGGGATTTGTAGGATCTTGTGGAGACATCATTGGTGATATATCTCCAACGACTTGAGGTGTCTGCTGTACATGGTCCGTGCCTCTGAGCCATTCAGGATGGTGGGTATTACTACAGCCCTGTAGACCATGAGCTTGATGGTAGCTTTGAGGGCCTGGGCTTTGAGCACTCTTTTCCTCCGCCGGCTGAAGGCTGCACTGCCGCACTGGAGGTGGTGTTGAATCTCCTCATCAATGTCTGCTTTTGTTGATAAGACGCTCCCGCGGTATGGGAAATGGTCCATGTTGTCAAGGGCTGCGCCGTAGATCTTGATGACTGGGTGGCAGTGTTGTACGTTGAGTACTGGCTGGTGGAGGATCTTTGTCTTACGGATATTTAGCGTAAGGCCCATGCTTTCGTGTTCCTCAGTAAATACGTCGACTATATCCTGGAGTTCAGCCTCAGAATGTGCGCAGACACAGGCGTTGTCCACGTACTGTAGCTCAACGACAGAGGTTGGAGTTATCTTGGACTTTGTCCCGGAGGCAGCGAAGATTAAACAGCTTCCTGCTAGTTCTGTAGTTTGGTTCCACTCCAGCAGGGAATTTTTTGACTGTGAGGTAGAGCATGGTAACGAGGAAGATTGAGAAGAGGGTGGGAGCAATGACGCAGCCCTGTTTGACACTGGTCCGGACGTGGATTGGATCTGTAATGGATCCGTTGGTAAGGATTATCACCTGCATGTCATCATGGAGCAGGTGAAGGATGTTGACACATTTTTGAGGGCATCCAAAATGGAGGAGGACGCTCCATAGAGCCTCATGGTTCACAGTGTCAAATCCCTTTGTACGGTTGAAAAAGCCCATGTATTACAGCTGGCGCTGGTCCCTGCATTTTCCTGCAGCTGTCGCGCTGCAACGATCATGTCAGAAGTGCCCCGTGGGGCACTGTGATTCCAGGAGGAGCTCCTCGGCCACAGGGAGAAGACGGTTGAAGAGGGCTCGAGCAAAAACTTTCCCAGTGCCTGATTAACAGTGCGATCCCTCTGTAGTTGCTGCAGTTGGAATTGCCCCCCCTTTTTTTAAAGATGGTCATGATCACTGCGTCTCTGTGATTTCCCGACATGCTCTCCTCCCTCCAGATGAGAGCGATGAGGTCATGTATCTATTCCAACAGTACATCTCCGCCATGCTTTAGCGCCTCAGTAGGGATTCCATCCGCTCCCGTAGCCTTGTTGTTCTTGAGCTGTCTTATGGCAATTCCTACCTAATGCAACGTTGTTGTTTCACTGAAGTGGGGGCGGGACGCATGCTGTGGGATGGAGTCAAGAACACTCAAGTCAAAGTCAGAATGTCGATTGAGGAGATCTTCGAAGTGCTCCTTCCAGCGGGCCTTGACAACCTCGGTGTCCTTGATGAGTGTTTCCCCATTCTTGGCCAGTAGTCGGGTGGGGCCTTGGGAGTTTGGACCGTAGGTGGCCTTGATTGATATGAAGAATCCTCGCACATCATGGCTGTTGGCCAGTTATTGTATCTCCTGTGCTTTCTCCATCCACTACCTGTTCTTTAGGTGCCAGGTTTTTTGTTGGACCTCAGCTTTGAGCCGCCTGTAGTATTGCTTTGCTGCTCCTGAGTTGGGTTTTTGCTTGAGCCTCAGAAATATAAATTCTTGGATCTCTGATCATTCTCATCAAACCAGTCCTCGTGTGTTCTGGTTGACTGACCAAGTATCTCTTCACAGGCACTGGTTATGAGACCTGGAGGGCAGACCAAGAACTGTGGGCATTCAGCATCTCAGCGTCATCAAGGCACGTCAGGTTAGCTGTGAAGCGTTGGCTGTATAGGGCTGTCTTACCTGGGTATTTAAGTGCCCCGGCATTGACTTTCTTGTGGCACTGCTTCTGCTGTCCCCTCCACTTTGGGGTTAATGTCGATGATGAGTCAGGCGGTCGTCCGGCCAACAGTCGTCAGCTCCTGTCATGACGTTGGTGATGCGCACACCCTTGCGATCCCTGGCTCGGACGATGACATAATCGAGCAGGTGCCAGCATTTGGAGCAAGGGTGTTGCCACGATGCCTTGTATTTTTCCTTCTGGCGGAATAAGGTGTTGGTGATGAGAAGTTCATGTTCTAGATATTTTGTCAGGAGTAGGATACTGCTGGAGTTGGCTTTCCCTACCTCCTCACTGCCAATCATACCTCCCCAGAGGACTGTATCTTTGCCGACCCTGGCATTGAAGTCACCGAGGAGGATCAGTTTGTCATCTGCGGGGACACAGGGCAGGGATGTTTCGAGGTTGGAATAAAAACCCTCTTTGGTCTCATCCATTGCATCCAGTGTTGGGGCATACGCACCGATGACTGTGGCGCATTGGTTCCGGGATATGGTGAGTTGAAGCATCAAGAGGCGTTCGTTCACCTCACAAGGGTGTCTTTGCGGCTGTCGACCAGCTCATTTTGATGGCGAAGCCGACTTTAAGAAGGTGGCGTTCTTCCTCTGGTTTTCTTTTCCAGAAAAAGGTGTAACCTCCATCTTGTTCCTTGAGCTGGCCTTCCCCTGCCGGCCGGATCTCGCTTAGGGTGGCGATGTCGATGTCAAAGCTTCTAAGTTCCTGGGCAACTATGGTGGTGCGGCATTCTGGCCTGTCCAATGGGAGTCCTGTCGTTTCAGGTCCCGAACTTCATGTTAACGGAGTGGAAGATGCCTGTGTATGAGTTCTTTTAACGTGGGGTGGCATAGCTGAGCAAGGTCTTGGTCCAGTGGCAAGGGATCCAAGACGGCTGGAGACCAGGCACTTCTGTATGAGCCTAATTGCCTAAGGCGAAATGTTGGCTGCAAGCTCGGCGCTGAGTAGCACCCTTGTTGGTAAGTGGTCCGAGGCTTAGTTGGGGGCAGGCATTAGGAAGTCAGTTATCTGCTGGAGTTCCAAGTGGGAGGTCAGCAAGGAGTAGGAGGGTGAAAGAATCATAGCCAGGCCACCAGTGGGGAAGGGGAGGTCCAGCCATCGACGAGGAGAGACATATAGGCCCGCTGCTGGAGGGACGAAAACCCGCCGCTCGAGGGATGTAGGCCCGCCGCAGGAGGGGCCGGGTGATGTCGCGGTCGCCGGGTCGGAGGCACACCTGCTTGCTGGGTGTCGTCGTGAGTAACCTGCTTTCAAACGGCTGAAAATGATGCTAATAAAACACACCAAACTATTTTCTATTTAGATTGGGGTACAGTATTCAATTGCTTAATAAAACATTTTTAAAAGAAAATTATTCTTAAAAGTTCCTCCACGTTCTTTAAAAGTTTCTTCAGCAGTTTTAAAAGTTTCTCCAGGAGTTTTAAAAAAGGTTTCCCAAATTATTTAAAATTTTCTCCAGAGTTTTTAAAAGTTTCCCCAAGTTGTTTAAAAGTTTCTCTTGAAGTTTTAAAAGTTTTCCCAAGTTGATTAAAAGTTTAAAATGAAAGTCAGTAGTAACCTACCTGCCTTCGTACTGTTCCATGGGTGCTGCCATCCCACTGCAGCTGCACAAAGCCCTGGCTAGACCACACCTGGAGCACTGCGGAGAAGTAGAGGCTCAGTCATCTATGAAGGGGGCCCGAATGCCTGAACGCCATGTACATTCCCAGGGTCAGAATCCCCATGTACAATCCAAGGGTTAGAATCCCTCTCTACATTCGCAGTGTCAGAATCCGCATGTACAATGCCAGCGTTAGAATCCCCATGTACAGTCCCAGGTTTAGATTCCCGATGTACTCTCCCAGGGTTAGAATGCCCACATACTCACCCAGGGATAAAATCCCCATGTACAGTCCCAGGGTTAGAATCCCCATTTATAGTGCCTAGGTTAGAACCCCCATATATGGTCCCGGGGTTAGAATCTCCATGTACTCTCCCAGTGTTAGAATGCCCAAGTACTCTCCCAGGGTTAGAATCCCCATGTACAGTCCCAGGATTGGAATCCCAATGTACAGTCTCGGGTTTTGAGATTGAGGCCTTGAATCTGAGTTGGGGAAAAATCATAGAAACATGATTCAATTTCTATCCTAAACTATTTGAAATCAAATCAAATGAATTGTTGCAATTAACACATTACTTTCATGCCAAATGGGAAACAAGTGATGTGTGGGCTGTGCAGGTGTGTTTGCGCCCGGTTACACAGCATGTCCTGGCTCTCCACTCTAAATGCACTTCTTTAGGTTCACAGTCTCATTGACACATTCAAGTGACGAGATGGACCTCGCCCTTTAAACCCCATCAGAGAAATATCAGCATTTGATGTTTAATTTGCTAAACCTTTATAAAACACTGGTTAAGCCTCAGCTGGAGAATTGTGTTCAAGTTTGGGCTCCAAACTTTCGTAATGATGGCAAGCTTTTAGAGAAGGTGCAGAAGGAATGGTGCCAGGGAGATGAGACTTCCGTGATGTGGAGAGCCTGGTGACGTTTTCTCCAGAGAGCAGGAAATGGTAAAAGGAGATTTGATGGAGATGTACAAAATTATGAACGATTTAGATAGAGTAAATATGGAGAAGGTGTTTCCAGTGGCATTAGGGTAGGTAACCAAAGGAGTCAGACTTCCGATGATTGGCAAAATAACGAGAGGTGAGATGTGGGATCATTTGTTACTCAGCGAATTGTTATGATCCAGATTGCACTGTCTGAAATGGTGGTGGAAGCAGATTGAATTGTAACTTTTAAAAGGGAATTGTATAAATACTTGCTGGGAAAAATATATCTAGCAATGGGTAAAGAGCAGAGGAGTGAGACTCATTGAACAGCCCACCAAAGAGCCGGTACAACAGGATGGGCTGCATGGCCTCCTGTGCCGTCCTCTCGGGGACAATGGCGGATGATCTTACCCAGAGTGCTCCGCCCGTCGGAATACGCCCTATCTCCATCAGCAGGGGGGCAACTTGGGTAGAGCTGGTCCCTGGAGAGCACGCCCCTGTGCGGAGAGGCTCCCGGGAACTGATTGGAGCGAGCACGGCATTAGCATCACCAAGTGTGGCTCTTAGGCGGCAGGCAACACCGAGTGTGACACTCAGTCCCGGGCAGCACCGAGTGTGGCTCCCAGGCCCCATGCACCAGGCCCCATGCATCACTGAGTGCGGCTCTCAGGCCCCGGTCAACACCGAAAGTGGCTCTCAGGCCCCAGGCAACACCGAGTGTGGCTCTCAGCTCCCGGGCAACACCGAATGCGGCTCTCAGCCTGTGTGTCAAAACCTCCAGGCCCGGCACCAGCAAACCCCGGGGGCAGTGCCTCCGCCACACCACGAAAACAAATACTTGCGTTTATACAGCATTCCAGCAATTCCCAGCTGCTCCGTATCAGGGTGGGCACTGAATGCGGAAGTCACTCCCTGGCCTCCTGTACAGTATAGAATTAGGCAGTCCCTTGAATCGATGATGACCCACTTCCACACCAAAACGGATGAGTTCACAGATGTTTCACGATGAGACCTGATATTCCAGGTCCAGAACTACATATTAAAGTGTGGAAGAAGCTTGTGTGTGGATTCTTTTAACGTGGGTAACCGTTGCACACCAGCCACCACACGGGCTGAACAAAGTGAGGTCTTGGTCCAGTGGCAAAGGTTAACCAAGATGACTGGCGACCAAGCTCTGCTGCACAGACCTGGTGCACATATTTGCAATGCCCATAGATCACAGTGCGGTCTGGCCCATGCTGTCCCTGGACCCTTGCCGATTCTGGGCCCCGAACTCACAACTCTTGTGGCTCCAATCTCTCCACCCCAAACTCTCATCTCTCGTGGGGCCCAATCTCTCCGCCCCGAACTCTCGCCTTTCGTGGGCCCCAATCTCTCCGCCCGAAGTCTCGCCTCTCATGGGGCCCAATGTCGCCACCCAGAACTCTCGCCGCTTGTGGGCGCCAATCTCTATGCCCTGAACTGTCGCCTCTCCTTGGCTCCAATCTCTCCTCCCCAAATTCTCGCGTCTCCTTGGCCCCAATCTCTCCATTCCGAACTCTTGCCTCTCCTTGGCCCCAAACTCTCAGCCCCGAACTCTCGCCTCTTGTAGGCCGCAGTCTCTCAGGCCCGATCTCCCGGCGCTACTCCACCCCGACTTCACCACTCCTCTGCTGCTTGCCGCATCGCCTGCTGTACCTGGGCCGTTCCGATGGTCCTGCCCATGCTCCAATCGCTGACCTGGATTCCAGTACAAAGCAAAATCATTGAGGAAGAAATAAGCGGGATATCTCGACAGGAATAGTGCAATCAAGCAGACGCAGCATGGATTCATGAAGGGGAAATCATGTTTAACTAATTTACTGGAATTCTTTGAGGATATAACCAGCATGGTGGATAGAGGTGTACCGATGGATGTGGTGTATTTAGATTTCCAAATGGCATTCGATAAGGTGCCACACAAAAGGTTACTGCACAATATAGAGGTATGTGGCGTCAAAGGAAATGTATTAGCATGAATAGAGAATTGGCTGGCGAACAGAACGCAGAGAGTCAGGATAAATGGGTCCTTTTCGGGTTGGAAATCGGTGGTTAGTGGTGTGCCACAGGGATCGGTGCTGGGACCACAACTGTTTACAATATACATAGATGACCTGGAAGAGGGGACAGAGTGTAGTGTAACAAAATTTGCAGATGACACTAAGATTAGTGGGAAAGCGGGTTGTGTAGAGGACACAGAGAGGCTGCAAAGAGATTTGGATAGGTTAAGCGAATGGGCTAAGGTTTGGCAGATGGAATACAATGTCGGAAAGTGTGAGGTCATCCACCTTGGGAAAAAAAACAGCAAAGGGGAATATTATTTGAATGGGGAGAAATTACAACATGCTGAGGTGCAGAGGGTCCTGGGGATCCTTGTGCATGAATCCCAAAAAGTTAGTTTGCAGGTGCAGCAGGTAATCAGGAAGGCGAATGGAATGTTGGCCTTCATTGCGAGAGGGATGGAGTACAAAAGCAGGGAGGTCCTGCTGCAACTGTATAGGGTATTGGTAAGGCTGCACCTGGAGTACTGCGTGCAGTTTTGGTCACCTTACTTAAGGAAGGATATACTGGCTTTGAAGGGGGTACAGAGACGATTCACTCGGCTGATTCCGGAGACGAGGAGGTTACCTTGTGATGATAGATTAAGTAGACTGGGTCTTTACTCGTTGGAGTTCAGAATGATGAGGGGTGATCTTATAGAAACATTTAAAATCAAGGAAGGGATAGACAACATAGAGGCAGAGGGGTTGTTTCCACTGGTAGGGGAGACTAGAACTCGGGGGCAAGGCCTCAAAATACGGGGGAGCCAATTTAAAACCGAGTTGAGAAGGAATTTCTTCTCCCAGAGGGTTGTGAATCTATGGAATTCGCTGCCCAAGGAAGCAGTTGAGGCTAGCTCATTGAATGTATTCAAGTCACAGATAGATAGATTTTTAGCCAATAAGGGAATTAAGGGTTACGGTGAGAGGGTGGGTAAGTGGAGCTGAGTCCACGGCCGGATCAGCCATGATCTTATTCAATGGCGGAGCAGGCTCGAGGGGCTAGATGGCCTACTCCTGTTCCTAATTCTTCTGTTTTTATGTTCTTATTTAATATCTAGAATCTGAAGTCTACAAATCTCGGACAAATTAGAATAAATCGCCTCTCAACTATGCTGCAAATGTTGGAAAGACGCTTTGGATACCTGGCCTCCTGTGTGGGTCTGTTTGTTGCATTTGTTTGAGCTGGAGTGGAGATGGAGGAGAAGCTGCTGGGTTTCACCCCAGTATTTCTGGGCCCAGTGGGACCAACATTTCCCCATGTGGGGCTGTCAATGGAGGTGGGTTCCATTTCCTGAAGGACATTGATAAACCAGTTGGGTTTTACCACAAACTGGCAGTTTTCATGGTTACTATTTTGAGTGCTGGCCCCACAAATTACCAAGTTCATTAAGCTGAATTTCTCAAAGTGCCTTTGTGTTTTTGTGGATTCTCTCTCATCCACCCTTTTTCTTGACTGAAATTCACTTTTCAGGGTATTAAAATGGGAGGATTTATCGACCGGAGGCTCAAACCAAACATCAGATTAACATCTGACGAAATCACTCGATTCATCGGGAATGGATTATCATCCAGCAACTATGGATACAAAAAGCATTGTTCATAGCGGGGAGAAAGTGTACACGTGCTCTGTGTGTGGACAAGGCTTCAGCCGATCATCCAACCTGGAGAGACACAAGCGCAGTCACACTGGGGAGAAACTGTGTAAATGTGGGGACTGTGGGAAACGTTTCAACTACCCATCCCAGCTGGAAATACACCAGCGAGTTCACACTGGGGAGAGGCCGTTCACCCGCTCCGAGTGTCAGGAGGGATTCACTCAGTCATCCAACCCGCTGATACATCAGCGAAATCACACTGGGGAGAGGCCGTTCACCTGTTCCGTGTGTGGGAAGCGATTCACTCAGTCATCCACCCTGCTGACACACCAGCGAATTCACACCGGGGAGAGGCCGTTCACCTGCTCTGATTGCAGGAAGTGATTCATTCAGTCATCCCACCTGTTGAAGCACGAGCGAGCTCACACTGGGGAGAGGCCATTCACCTGCTCTGAGTGTGGGAAAGGATTCACTCAGTCATCCCACCTGTTGAGGCACCAGCGAGTTCACAAATGATTGTCGGGGTTGGATTATGCTGTTATTGCTGCTGTTAATCACAACCCGACTGAACCGTGTTCATTCTGACAGTTGGGGTTTTTTTCCGCTGATGAAAACTCCTGTAACTGGACTGGAGTTTAATATTTGGGATGGAGACAAATAAATTCGTGTTGCTTTCAACACATTGCTGTAGATTTTTCTCTTTCCTACCCGAGTGTTTAGCATCACCTGGCTGGAGCTCAGAGAGGACAAGCTGGGGGGAGGATCATATGGGGGAAGAACTTCAGCATGGACACAGCTCTTCAGGGTCATACTGAGAGGGGTAAATGGCACTTTGGTCTTTCTCATCTCTCTTCACTGACAGCAACCCGTGCGGGTTAATCTTGACAGTGTAAGGTGTGGATGATATCCACGTAAGGGTGCTAAAAGAGATGGGATGGGTGCTCTGCCAGCCACTTGCCCATATCGCCAACAGCTCAGTAGATTCATGGGTTGTTCCCTGAGATTGGAAGGTAGCCGATGTAGATCCCATTTTTCAATTGTGCACAAGTCAGAGCTCGGGAACTGAAGGCCCAACAACGTGACCTCCATCACTGGGAAGGTGCTTGAAGAGATCCTGAGAGATGCTGTTTTCCATCATGGGGAAAGTGAAGGGGCCATTAGAGATACTGAACATGGATTCCGGAAAACAAGGTCATGTCTTACAAACTAGCTTGAGTTTGTAAAGAAGTTGTCAGGATGTGGATGGGGGAATCCGGTTGACATTGTCTACCTCAGGATGTCAAACTCATTTTCTCGGGTGGGCCTGATCCAATATCCAGGCACTTGGCATGGGACACATTCAGCAAAATCCATTAAAATAGGAATAAATGAAGATAAACTACATCGGAATTTGCATTTAGATTTTACTTACTGCCGCTGCTCCCAATGCCTGGCACCTCTTAGCTTGAGCATTCATGAACTAACCCTGCTCAAACCATAAGCACAAGGATATCGGCGCATGGTTCTGCCTCTGACCAAAAGGCTGTGTCATTGCCACACACAGATACCGTTTCCTTGTTTCACATCTCAATACAAAGATCATCTGTTCACACATCCCCTTTCTGCACAATTGCAGCAGACATGAGCAAGGACGTGAGGCTGATTAAAAGACACATTTCATTACAGCAATGGTTACACTGGGAGAAATGTTCAGTTATTTTCCATTACAGGCAAAATTCCGGACAAACCAGCAGCACACTGGCACCTGAACAGTGTCTCATCGGTCGACAGGCTTTTCTTAAATAGATTTGCTGCGTGGAAATAAACTTAAACCAGCTTTGAGGGCGTGATGCTCTATTCACACATTGAAGGTGAGAGAGATGCTGTGGAGCACACAATAAGTCAAGTAGCTGAATGTGATTAACAGACTGGGTTTTGTGTTTAGTGATCCTGGGCGTGTTACCAATACCGGCAAAGATGAAGCCCATGTAAGAAAAGGGACAGCGGATACTGTCTCACTAGTGAGTCAGAATGAGAACCTTTAACAACAACCCATGTTTCACAAAGGGAGACCTCACCAGACCAAAGGACATTGGGCGTTTAATGGGCTGTTTTTGTCAGTGGGCTACAGGAGGCTATTTGTGACAGAAGGAAAGCTGGTCACAGCAAACAAACAGTTTACCGGCCTGTCCAGGGCCCACTCCGACCCCCACCTTCTCTCTCTCACTATTGATGCACACTGCTGCAGTAATTGCTCCTCGAACCTTTCCTCTCTTGTCCCTCCCACACCCCTAATACACGGCCCGACACAATCTCTCTCGCCCTGCATCCTCACTGCGCTGGAATCCACACCAGTCTCCCCATCTGCTCCTTGTTCTCTCCCTGGATCCTGAAACTACAGAACTCGCTGATCCCTCCTGAAGTCTACAGGCTCTAAAACTGAAGCTTGGTGGCCCTCAGTCCCCACTCCTTGATTTACGTCCCCTTTTCTCCTCCTCTTTCCCCCTTGGTTGTGTTCCACACTCTGGGCCTTGGGCCTTTCCCGGGGATTCTCAGTATGAACAGGGGGATGTGTGTTGAGACAGGATATCCCAGCTCTCCTCCTCTTTCCCCCTTGGTTGTGTTCCACACTATGGGCCTTGGGCCTTTCCCGGGGATTCTTAGTATGAACAGAGGGATGTGTGTTGAGACAGGATGTCCCAGTTCTCCTCCTTTAAAGGAACATGGAGAGGACTAGCTGGGCTGATGGCCCTGCTTTATGACATCACTAAAGTGCCTAACAACCAACCTCCCTGAGCCCTGATCATTTTGGTCTGTGTTGTGCTCAGTGTTGTTACAGGAAGGGAAGCCGGAGCAGTATTTGACCCGTGTGAAGCTCAGGATTAATGAGGAGAGGTACAGGATCAATTTATACCTTATTGAGTGCGAAATGTCATTGTCCCAGACACTACCTGTCCCTCAGTATCTGTGTCGGGGAGCGACCGATGGGTTCACTCTGTATCTAACCCGCGCTGTGCCCGACTGGAGAGTGTTTGATGCTAGCACGAGGTGCTCAGCTCAATGATCACAATATTTAATCCAAAGATGATCAGATAAACCGATTAGCTTCACCCCTGGACACAGGTCCTGAAGGACAGGGAGTGTCTCTAATAATTTGGCTGGTATCCTTGATCAAATTTCAACACCTCACATCTCTTTTTAAAAATTCGTTCATGGGATGTGCGCCTCGCCTCTCATCTCTCATTCTTCTGTACGAGAGCGAATATAGGCCTAGTCTACTCAATCTCTCATAGGACAATCCCCCCATCCCAGAAATCAGTCTGGCGAACCTTCATTGCACTCCCTCTATAGCAAGTTTATCTTTCCTTACGTAAGGAGACGAAAACTGCACACAATACTCCAGGTGTGGTCTCACCAGAGCCCTTTATAATTGCAGTAAGATGTCTTTACTCTTATACTCAAATCTTTTTTGTAATAAAGGCCGATATACCATTTGCTTTCTTAATTGCTTGCATATAATCTTTTAGCGATTTGTATACAAGAACACCCAGGTCCCTCTGAACACCAACATTTCCCAATCACTCACCATTTAAAATAAATACTCTGCCTTTCTATTTTTACTATCAGTATCTAACTTAACATTTCTTCACATTATATTCCATTTATCATGTTCTTGCCCACTCACTGAGCCTGTTTCTATCCCTTTGAAACCTCTTTTCATCCTCCTCACACTTACATTCCCAACTAGCTTTGTAGCCTCAGCAAACTTCGATATATTACATTTGGTCCCCTCATCCAAATTATTGATATAGATTGTGAATAGCTGGGGCCCAAGCACCGATCCTTGCAGCACCCCACCAGTTACAGCCTGCCAACCCGAAAATTACCCGTTTATTCCTACTCTCTGTTTTCTGACCGTTAACCAATCCTTGTTCATATATTACCCCTAATCTCACGAGCGATAATTTTGTTTAATAATCCCTTTTGTGGCACCTCATTGAATGCCTTTTGTAAATCTAAATAAACCACATCAAGTGGTTCGCCCTTGTCTATCCTGCGAGTGACAAACTCAAGAAATGCTAACAGATTTGTCAAGTACAATTTCCCTCTCATAAATCCGTGTTCATTCTGCCCAATCGTGTTATTACTTACTACGTGCTTAATAATAGATTTCAGCATTTTCACTGCTACTGATATCAGAACTACCAGTATTGCACGGGTTAGATACAGAGTAAATCTCACTCCATCCTGTCCCAAACACTATCAGGCTTGATACAGAGTAAATCTCAGACTACAATATCCCAAATGCTCCCAAGGCACGTACAACATGGTTTAGATACAGCGTAAAGCTCCCTCTACACTTTGCCATTAACCAGTCCCAGGGCAGGTGCAGTATAGGTTAGACATGGAGTATATCTTCCTCAACCCTGCCACAAAACATTCTCAGGGCAGGTACAGCACGGGTTAGATACAGAGTAAAGCTCCCTCTGCCCTGTCCCATCAAATACTCCCAGGGCAGGTACAGCACGTGGTTAGATGCAGAGTAAAGCTCCCTCAACACTGTCCGATCAAACACTCCCAGTGCAGGTACAGCACGTGTTTAGATACAGAGTAAAGCTCCCTCTACACTGTCCCATCAAACACTCGCAGGGCAGGTACAGCAGCGTCAGATACGGAGTAGAACTCACTCTACACTGCCCCATCAAACACTCCCAGGACATGTACAGCACAGGTTACACGGAGTACATCTCCTTCCACCCTGACCCAGCCATTCCGTTGCAGATACAGCATTTGTTACATATAAAGTAAATCTCCCTCTACACTGTTCGATCAAACACTCCCAGAGCAGGTACTGCATTGGTTATACACTAAGTAAAGCTCCCTCTACACTGTCGAAATAAACACTCCAAGGACAACTACATCACAATGTAGATACAGTGTAATTCTCTCTCTTATCTCTCTATAATTGTGCACAGTTTTGGTCGCCTTATCTAAGGAAGGATATATTTACCTTGCTTAGAAACAGAGTGAAGCTCCCTCAACACTCTCCCACCAGACATTGCAAGGGCAGGTACAAAGCAGGTTAGATACAGAGTATATCTTCCTCAACCCTGTCCCAAGCATTCCAGAGCAGATACTGCATTGGTTAGATACAGATTAGAGCTTCTTCTACACTGTCCCATCAAACACTCCCAGGGCAGGTACAGCACGGGTTAGATACAGAGTAAAGCTCCCTCGATAATGTCGCGTCAAATACTCCCACAGCAAGTACAGCACGGGTTAGATATGGAGTAAAGCCCCCCCCCCTAGACTGTCCCGTCCAATGTTATTGAATAAGGAGCAGGCTCCGGGGGCCGGGTGGCCCCCTGCTGCTCTTATTTCTCATGGTCTTATGTACCCAGCATGCCCCGTGGGGGAGAATGTGCCGCACGCAGAGTCCAGGAGCTCAGTGCGCCGGTGCTGGTCATGGCTGTGTTTGGAGTATGCGCGGTGCGTGTAATAGTGGAGGAGACACATTTCGGGCAGGCTCTACAGAAGTATCCTTTTCAGTGGGACGAAGGGGAATAATGGACCACCAGGGAGTAAGGGAGGCTTCATTAACAACCGGTACCCGCCGCAAGCCCGGAATAGTAACCAGAATATCGGCGATTGCAGCTTTGGGTCTTTTTCCCAATCACAGGCCCAGGCTAACAGCGGGCATCTTGGTGCAGGAAGGCAGGTTCAGCGCTCCGCCATCTTGCTTCAGTTAGTCGCACAGTGCAATGTGCGGCCATCTTGGTGCAGGTACAAAGTGAATGATATCAGTGTCTGGAACTGAACCCAGCAAGAGTAAGCAACTTCAGGGAAGGGGAACCAGTGATTGTAGAACTGAACCCAGCCACATTTAACACATTCAGGGGAGGGGAACAAGTGAGTGTAGAACTGAACCCAGCCAGATTCAGCACATTCAGGCGAGGGGAACCAGTGAGTGTTGAACTGAACCCAGCCAGATTCAGCACCTTTAGGAGAAGGAAGTGTACCTGTGAGTGGAGAACTGAACCCAGCCAGTGTCAGCACATTCTGGGAAGGAGAAGGAGGGGAACCAGTGAGTGTAAACCTGAACCCAACCAAAATTGGTAGTGAAAACTGGGAGCGGAGGAGAAACTGTCTCGAAATTTGTGTTGATTTCGATTTCAGCACAGCAGGTGGGCCAACGTGTGGGAGAGGGATTTATAGCTTTGGAAGGACAAGGGAGATAAGCATGTTCCATGGAAACTAGATGAGTATATCCTGAATTTCTGTCCTGTACTGACAGCGATGAGTTTTGTTATCCCATTTTACAGCGTATTAGAAGGGGAGATTTTCAGACAGGAAACACAAACCAAACATCATGTTAAGATCTGACAGAGTCACTCGATGCATCAGGACCTGAATATCATCGGCCTTTGAAAGTGAAAGGAGAAATGTTTGTCTGTCTTGCCTGTGGGAAAAGATTTCAAACATCAGTTTGACTGGAAAGGCACTGAGACACACACTCCCGAGTGAGTGTTCCAGTGCACGGACTGTGGAAAGAGCTTTAACCAGTTACACAGCCTGAAGAAAACATCGCAGCATACAAAGCACCGAGAAACTGTAAACGTTTTGTGCATATGGGTTAGGCTTCAACTGATCGATCAACCGTGGAGATTCACAAGGACACCCACACCACGGAGAAACCGTGGAAATGTGGTGACTGTGGGAATGGACTCAGATCGCCGTCAGAACTGGAAATTCATCGACGTAGTCACATTGGGGAGAGGCCATTCACTTGCTCTCTGTGTGGAAAGGGATTCACTGCATCATCCCACCAGCTGAAATACCAGCGAGTTCACACATGGGAGAACAAGTTCACCTGCTCTGAGTGTGGGAAGCGATTCACTCGGCCATCCCACCTGCTGACACACCAGTGAGTTCACACTGGGGAGAGGTTGTTCACCTGCTCTGAGTGTGGGAAGGGATTCACTCAGTCATCCGACTTGCTGCCACACCAGCGAGTTCACAAGTAACACAAGGGGTTAGAATCTGCTGTTATTGCTGCTGTTAATCACATTCCGACTGAACCATGTTCATTCTCACAGTTGGGGTTTGTTTCTGCTGATAATAACCCTGAAACTGGGCTGGACCTTAATATTCTGGATATATTGCTGATTGTGTTCTCGGGGCTGCAGTGTCCATTTAAAAACTCTGTGTTTTATCTTTCCCCTTAATTCAGCAACTCTCAAAAATAAAATTATGAACGTTTACTTTAATCCTACCTTGATCTTTGGTACACAATCTACAATAATGTAAACGTTTGTACTGAATATAATCTCCAATTAGATAGAGCTGGCTGACAATTCTTACTGACTTGCACATTACACACAGCGGCCCCTCCATTATCCACCAGAAAGAAGGGGAATGGGAATTGGTGGGGAATCAGTATCCCCAAATGGTGTGCCCCATCTGGTGTAGCAAAACCCCTGGCACGGCAATGGAGTCAAGTCCAAACCAAAACAGTGTGCAGTGCTCCAGGTGTGGTCTTACCAACGCCCTGTACATTTATAGCAGGACTTCCCTACTTTCATACTCCATCTCCCTTGCAATAAAGGCCAACATACCATTTGCTTTCCTGATTATTGCTGTACCTGCATGCTAAATATTTGCATTTCATGTACAAGAACCGCCAGATCCCTCCGTGCTGCAGCATTTTGTAATCGTCCCCATTTAAAGAATAATTTGCTTTTTTATTTGTACTACCAAAGGGGATAAGCTGACATTTTTAAACATTACAGTCCATCTGCCAGATTTTGCCCACTCACTGAGCCTGGCTATATCCTTTCGTAGATTATTTGCGTCCTCCTCACAGCTTGTTTTCCCAACTATCTTTGTATCATCAGCAAATTTGATTATGTTACACTCGGTCCCTTCATCCAAGTCATTAATATAAATGGTAAATAGTTGAGGCCCCAGCACTGATCCCTGTGGCACTCCACTAGTTACAGTTTGCCAACCTGAAAATGATCCATTTATCCCGACTCTCTGTTTTCTGTTAGTTTGCCAATCCTCCATCCACGGTGATACATTAACCCCAACCCCATGAGCTCTTAGCTTGTGCATTAGCCTTTTGTGTAGCACCATATGGAATGCTTTATGGAAATCCAAATATACAGCATCAACTGGATCTCCTGTATCCACTTCGCTCGTTACATCCTCGAACAACTCCAGGAAATTTGTCAACATGATTTCTCTTTCATAAAATTATGCTGACTCTGCTTGACTGCAATATGATTCTCTAAATGTCTTGCTACTTTTCCTTAATGATAGACTCCAGTATTTTCCCACTGACAGATTGTAGGCTAACTAGTCTATAGGTTCCTGCTCTCTGTCTCACTCCTTTTTTAATTAGGGGTGTTACATTTGCGGTATTCCTGTCCACTGGTACCTGCCAGAATTTAGAGAATTTTGTTAGATTACAACCGATGCACCCTCTATCTCAGCAGCCACTTTTTTCAGACCCTAGAATGCATGTAATCAAGTCCAGGGGACTTGTCCGTCTTTAGTCCCATTAGTTTGATTAGTACTTGATCTCTAGTGACAGTGATTGCTCCCCCGCTCCCCCGCCCCCCACAATAGCTCCTTGGTTATCAATTATTAGGAAGTTTTTAGGTGCCCTCTACCATGAAGACCGATTCAAAATTATTTTTTAAAGTCTCTGCCATTTCCGTGTTTCCCATTATTAATTCTCCAGTTTCACCTTCTAAGGGACCTCAGCTGCTCGTTTCCGTTTTATATCCGTGTAGAAGCTCTTATTTTCTGTTTCCATATTCCTTGCTAATTTGCTTCCATCTGCTATCTTCACTGTCTTTATCATTTTTTCGTCGTCCTTTGCTGGTTTCTAAAAATTTCCCAATCCTCAGGCCTTCCACTGTCGTTCGCAACATTATATGCCTTTTTTCAATTTGATACCATCCTTTACTTCCTTAGTTAGGCAGGGATGGTTCATCCTTCCCTTAGCATCTTTATTTCTCACTTGAATAAACCTTTGTTGAGAGTTATGAAATATCTCCTTAAATGTTTGCCATTGCATTTCTACAGTCTTATCCTCTAACATATTTTCCCAGTCCACTTGTTGTCAGTGACAAGGGTTGGTTTATATCACATGGGAGGAACTTGGTGTCAGTGACTGAGGCTTTGGTTCAACATTCTTTGACATAACATAGAAACATAGAAACATAGAAATATAGAAAATAGGTGCAGGAGTAGGCCATTCGGCCCTTCTAGCCTGCACCGCCATTCAATGAGTTCATGGCTGAACATTCAACTTCAGTACCCCATTCCTGCTTTCTCGCCATACCCCTTGATCCCCCTAGTAGTAAGGACCTCATCTAACTCCTTTTTGAATATATTTAGTGAATTGGCCTCAACAACTTTCTGTGGTAGAGAATTTCACAGGTTCACCACTCTCTGGGTGAAGAAGTTCCTCCGCATCTCGGTCCTAAATGGCTTACCCCTTATCCTTAGACTGTGACCTCTGGTTCTGGACTTCCCCAACATTGGGAACATTCTTCCTGCATCTAACCTGTCTAACCCCGTCAGAATTTTAAATGTTTCTATGAGGTCCCCTCTCATTCTTCTGAACTCCAGTGAATACAAGCCCAGTTGATCCAGTCTTTCTTGATAGGTCAGTCCCGCCATCCCGGGAATCAGTCTGGTGAACCTTCGCTGCACTCCCTCAATAGCAAGAATGTCCTTCCTCAGGTTAGGAGACCAAAACTGTACACAATACTCCAGGTGTGGCCTCACCAATGCCCTGTACAACTGTAGCAACACCTCCCTGCCCCTGTACTCAAATCCCCTTGCTATGAAGGCCAACATGCCATTTGCTTTCTTAACCGCCTGCTGCACCTGCATGCCAACCTTCAATGACTGATGTACCATGACACCCAGGTCTCTTTGCACCTCCCCTTTTCCTAATCTGTCACCATTCAGATAATAGTCTGTCTCTCTATTTTTACCACCAAAGTGGATAACCTCACATTTATCCACATTATACTTCATCTGCCATGCATTTGCCCACTCACCTAACCTATCCAAGTCGCTCTGCAGCCTCACAGCATCCTCCTCGCAGCTCACACTGCCACCCAACTTAGTGTCATCCGCAAATTTGGAGATACTACATTTAATCCCCTCATCTAAATCATTAATGTACAGTGTAAACAGCTGGGGCCCCGGCACAGAACCTTGCGGTACCCCACTAGTCACTGCCTGCCATTCTGAAAAGTACCCATTTACTCCTACTCTTTGCTTCCTGTCTGACAACCAGTTCTCAATCCATGTCAGTACACTACCCACAATCCCATGTGCTCTAACTTTGCACATCAATCTCTTGTGTGGGACCTTGTCGAACGCCTTCTGAAAGTCCAAATATACCACATCAACTGGTTCACCCTTATCCACTCTACTGGAAACATCCTCAAAAAATTCCAGAAGATTTGTCAAGCATGATTTCCCTTTCACAAATCCATGCTGACTTGGACCTATCATGTCACCTCTTTCCAAATGCACTGCTATGACATCCTTAATAATTGATTCCATCATTTTACCCACTACCGATGTCAGGCTGACCGGTCTATAATTCCCTGTTTTCTCTCTCCCTCCTTTTTTAAAAAGTGGGGTTACATTGGCTACCCTCCACTCCATAGGAACTGATCCAGAGTCAATGGAATGTTGGAAAATGACTGTCAACGCATCCACTATTTCCAAGGCCACCTCCTTAAGTACTCTGGGATGCAGTCCATCAGGCCCTGGGGATTTAGAAACATAGAAACATAGAAAATAGGTGCAGGAGTAGGCCATTCGGCCCTTCTAGCCTGCACCGCCATTCAATGAGTTCATGGCTGAACATGCAACTTCCGTACCCCATTCCTGCTTTCTCACCATACCCCTTTATCGGCCTTCAATCCCATCAATTTCCCCAACACAATTTCCCGGCTAATAAGGATTTCCCTCAGTTCCTCCTGCTTACTAGGCCCCCCGACCCCTTTTATAACCGGAAGGTTGCTCGTGTCCTCCTTCGTGAATACCGAACCAAAGTACTTGTTCAATTGGTCCGCCATTTCTTTGTTCCCCGTTATGACTTCCCCTGATTCTGACTGCAGGGGACCTACGTTTGTCTTTACTAACGTTTTTCTCTTTACATATCTATAAAAACTTTTGCAATCCGTCTTAATGTTCCCTGCAAGCTTCTTCTCATATTCCATTTTCCCTGCCCTAATCAAACCCTTTGTCCTCCTCTGCTGAGTTCTAAATTTCTCCCAGTCCCCAGGTTCGCTGCTATTTCTGGCCAATTTGTATGCCACTTCCTTGGCTTTAATACTATCCCTGATTTCCCTTGATAGCCACGGTTGAGCCACCTTCCCTTTTTTATTTCTATGCCAGACAGGAATGTACAATTGTTGTAGTTCATCCATGCGGTCTCTAAATGTCTGCCATTGCCCATCCACAGTCAACCCCTTAAGTATCATTCGCCAATCTATCCTAGCCAATTCACGCCTCATACCTTCAAAGTTAGCCTTCTTTAAGTTCTGACCCATGGTCTCTGAATTAACTGTTTCATTCTCCATCCCAGTGCAGAATTCCACCATATTTTGGTCACTCTTCCCCAAGGGGCCTCGCACAACGAGATTGCTAATTAATCCTCTCTCATTACATAACACCCAGTCTAAGATGGCCTCCCCCCTAGTTGGTTCCTCGACATATTGGTCTAAAAAACCATCCCTTATGCACTCCAGAAAATCCTCCTCCACCGTATTGCTTCCAATTTGGTTAGCCCAATCTATGTGCATATTAAAGTCACCCATTATAACTGCTGCACCTTTATTGCACGCAGCCCTAATTTCCTGTTTGATGCCCTCCCCAACATCGCTACTACTGTTTGGAGGTCTGTACACAACTCCCACTAACGTTTTTTGCCCTTTGGTGTTCTGCAGCTCTACCCATATAGATTCCACATCATCCAAGCTAATGTCCTTCCTAACTATTGCCTTAATCTCCTCCTTAACCAGCAATGCTACCCCACCTCCTTTTCCTTTTATTCTATCCTTCCTGAATGTTGAATACCCCTGGAAGTTGAGTTCCCAGCCCTGCTCATCCTGGAGCCACGTCTCCGTAATCCGAATCACATCATATTTGTTAACATCTATTTGCACAGTTAATTCATCCACCTTATTGCGGATACTCCTTGCATTAAGACACAAAGCCTTTAGGCTTGTTTTTTTAACACCCTCTGTCCTTTTAGAATTTTGCTGTACAATGGCCCTTTTTGTTCTTTGCCTTGGGTTTCTCTGCCCTCCACTTTTCCTCATCTCCTTTCTGTCTTTTGTTTTTGCCTACTTTTTGTTTCCCTCTATCTCCCTGCATTGGTTCCCATCCCCCTGCCATATTAGATTAACTCCTCCCCAACAGCACTAGCAAACACTCCCCCAAGGACATTGGTTCCGGTCCTGCCCAGGTGCAGAATGTTCGGTTTGTACTGGTCCCACCTCCCCCAGAACCGGTTCCAATGCCCCAGGAATTTGTATCCCTCCCTGCTGCACCATTGCTCAAGCCACGTATTCATCTGAGCTATCCTGCGATTCCTACTCTGTCTAGCACGTGGCACTGGTAGCAATCCCG
Organism: Pristiophorus japonicus; assembly: GCF_044704955.1. NCBI lineage: Eukaryota > Metazoa > Chordata > Chondrichthyes > Pristiophoridae > Pristiophorus > Pristiophorus japonicus. Next base: position 378,903 of record NW_027254412.1, on the reverse strand, counting down.
AGATTACTACTTTTGAGGTCCTACTTTTTAATTTAGCTCCTAGCTCCTTAAATTCATTTCGTAGGAACTCATCCCTTCTTTTACCTATGTCATTGGTACCAACGTGCACCACGACAACTGGCTGTTCTCCCTCCCTTTTTAGAATGTCCTGCACCCGCTCCGAGACATCCTTGACCCTTGCACCAGGGAGGCAACATACCATCCTGGAGTCTCGGTTGCGGCTGCAGAAACGCCTATCTATTCCCCTTACAATTGAATCCCCTATCACTATCGCTCGCCCACTCTTTTTCCTGCCCTCCTGTGTAACAGAGCCAGCCACGGTGCCATGAACTTGGCTGCTGCTGCCCACTCCTGATGAGTCATCCCCCTCAACAGCACTCAAAGCAGTGTATCTGTTTTGCAGTGGGATGACCACAGGGGTCCCCTGCACTACCTTCCTTGCACTACTCTTCCTGCTGGTCTTCCATTCCCTCGCTGGCTGTGGACCCTTCTCCTGCGGTAAGACCAACTCGCTACACGTGATACTCACGTCATTCTCAGCAACGCGGACCGTCAGTAGCCGGAGGTGGACACACTTCCCGCACATGTAGTCGTCAGGGACACTGGTGTTGTCCCCGTGTTCCCACATGGTACAGGAGGAGCATATCACATGACCGAGCTGTCCTGCCATGACTTAACCCTTAGATACACTTAAATTGCCGACAACAATGTTAAAAGTTACTGACTAATAAAGAAAAAGAAAAACTACTCACCAATCAGCAGCCAATCACTTACCACGTTGGCTGTGACGTCACCTTTTGATTTCTTTCTACTTCTTTTTTGACTTCTCTCAGCTGGAGCTGCACAAGTACGCCTCTCTCAACGCTCCCCGGACTGCTGAGTCTTTTATAGGCCGCTGCCTCTCTCGACTCTCCCCGGACTGCTGAGCCTTTTATAGGCTGCTGCCTCTCTGGACTCCCGCCTCTCTCGATGCTCCCCGGACTGCTGAGCCTTTTATAGGCCGCTGCCTCTCTCGACTCCCGCCTCTCTCGACGCTCCCCGGACTGCTGAGCCTTTTATAGGCCGCTGCCTCTCTCGACTCCCGCCTCTCTCGACGCTCCCCGGACTGCTGAGTCTTTTATAGGCCGCTGCCTCTCTCGACTCCCGCCTCTCTCGACGAAGGCCTTTGACAAGGTCAACCATGAGGCGTTATGGAGTGTACTCTACAATTTCTGCTGTCCATATTCCCAATACAAGCCTCCTAAAGCAAGTGCTCCATTCGGAGTATCGACACGGCAGGGACATTGGGTGGGCGGGGCTTCAGGGTGTCTGTCAGTTTTATTGGACATCATGTTTGTGCCCAGATCAGTGGCCCCTGAAAGGGAACCTTGTTGTTCTGGTGATTGTTGTCTGGTGACTCTGGGCCAAACTGGCTCACCCTATTGGGCCAGCCTGTGATCACCCTATTGGGCTAGCCCAGGCTCACCTGGCCCAGGCCATCACAAGCTCACCTCATTGGGCCAGCCCAGGCTCACCTATTGGGCCAGCCTGGCCATTTCCTACTAGGCCAGCCCGGCTCACACTATTGGGCCCGCCCGGCTCACACTATTGGGCCAGCATGGACTCACCTATTGGGCCAGCCTGGGCTCACCCTATTCGGCCAGCCCGTCTCACCCTATTGGGCCAGCACAAAAGACCCATTGTCCAGCGGAGAGAATCGGCAGCTCATTGATTTTATTCTCACTCTGCGCACAGCGGTTGCAGAACTGAACCCAACCTTGTAAGCTGAAAATGCATTGTCACAGTCACACTGGGGAGATCCCGTTCAGCTGCTCTGAGTGTGGGAATGGATTCACTCAGTCATCCCACCTGCTGACACACCAGCGAATTCCCACTGGGGAGAGGCCGTTCTCCTGTTCTGAGTGTGGGAAGGGATTCACTCAGTCATCCCACCTGCTGAGACACCAGCGGGTTCACAAGTGACTGCAGGGGTTGGATTCTATTGTTTTTGCTGCTGTTAATCGCATCCTGATTGAATCATGTGTGTTGTATCACTTGGGGTTTGTTTCTGTTGATGTGAATAACCTATAACTGGGCTAGAGCTTAATGTTTTCATGTTTCAAATAACACAGTGTGTCGATATTTGATATCTCCAAGACCAGAGGGGACTAACTGATGTCCTTACTGACTGCACTAATTTGGGCCTTTTCTCCTTTCTAATTCTGGATTATTAAAGTTCTCATACCATCAGTTACTCTCCGGGACAAGCTCCCAGTCTGTGAATCACTTTCAGATACTGGACTTAGCGTGTGCCCCACAGCATCTCTCTCACCTTCGATGTGTGAATGGAGCACCCCGCCTGCAAACCTGGGTTCAATTTAAATTTGAATCCACTCAGCAAATGCATTTTTTAAAATATGTACATGTAAACTGATCACATGAAATAATTGACAAAGGTTTAGAGTCACCAAGATGAATAAGTGAACACATCACGGACTAATAACCCAGCTCTATATTCACAGGAGAAAGTTTGTTATCTATCTGCTCGAATGTCAGTTGGTGAGATGAGCGACTGAATCTCTTTCCACGCACAACAGCATCCATTCCCGCTGTCCCCACATTTACAGTGTTGAGTCAGGTGGGTATACGAGTCTCACAGGCTGAACGATTGGTTGGAGGAGCATCCACACACAGAACATGTGTCCTGTTTCTCCCCGCTGTGATTGGTGTTTTTACAAAGGCTGATGATAAGATGATCCTGATCAATCTGGGGAATCTGTCAAATCTTGACGCGATGTCTGGATTGCGTTGCCCAGTTGCAGATCCTCCCCTTCTAATACCCTGCAAATAAATGGTGGTTACAAACGTTGTTACTTTAAGTACAGGATATAAATTAAGAATAGACAATTCTAGATTCTATGGAACATTCTGTCCCCTCCTGTCCCTCCTAAATTCCTTATTCTAGACATTTACTGTCTAAAATCAAATTCATTTCATCGCCAGAGCTTTATTATCTCCAGAAAGTGCTGAATCTGGTTCGGTGCAATTACACAGACATTAGTTAACCTCTAGTGCCTCACGTTCAGTCGATTCAGTGAGTGCCAGCAGGATTTCCACTGTGGTAGGCATCACAGCCCCAACTCCTGCCCTCAAATGACATCCACACACTTCCCAGTTGTACAGAGGACAATTATAACCTGTGAACTGCTGCCTTGGCTGAGCTCAACGAACAGCCCAGATCAAGGATCGAACTTGTGACCGTCCCAGTCAGTACTGCAGTGTTCCAAAAATTGGGGGTTGGGGTTGCGGGGGGGCGGGTTGGGGAAGGGTGGGAACATAATATTTTGAAACAAATTTGACTCCACCTGTGAAGGAAAACTTCGTCACAATGCACAATTCTGAACGCTTTCCAAATTAGACAAGCAAGTGAAATGCATCATCAAAAACAGTGAGACATTTTAGAATGGCTCAAGTCACTGAATTAGCTTTACAATCATTGCACAGTACAGAAGGGAGCGACTGGTATTGGTAGCTCGGTTCGTAAAGTGCCCCAACACAAGATATTGCTCTGGAACTTTTTAATATGCATCTCTTCCAAGAAACAGAAGTAAAATTCGACATCTTGAAATAACTGCCTCCCCATTGGGGAATTGAACCCCGGTCTCGCGCATGACAAGCAGGGATACTCACCACTATACTAACGAGTACCAGTACTGTCATAGCAGGAATCGAGTCCCTGTGAACAGAACTGGACACCATGAGAAGTCGACAGACACATTGAGAGACAGAGACAAACCGACAAACAGGGAGAGACAGACAGCGAGATAGAGACAACGAGAGACAGTTTGTGTGAGACTGAGAAGGAGAGGCAGACTGAGTGCGAAAAAGAATCAAATATATACATATACAGAGATGTGTGTGTGTGATCTATTAAGAGAGAGAGGGAAAGAGTGAGAGAAAGACAATGATAAAGACAGTGACAAGGAGAGAGACAGATAGAGAGAGAGCGATAGAGACTAAAACAGAAAATGATGGAAATACTTCTCAGCTTACAGGCAAGGACTAACAGAGACAGGCAAAGACATGGACAGACCGAAATGATGGGAAAGAGAGAGCCAGTCAGACAAATAGTCTGAGAGAATCCCATTGGAACAGACGTGGCACCGTGAGAAAGAGACAGATTGAGAGACAGAGACAAACAGAGAAACAGGGACAGACAGAATGAGTCAGACTGAGAGAGACAAAGACTCAAACATACAAAACTCTCTGAAGAGATAGAGAGAGGCAGAAACCGAGCGACACAGATACATTTCACAATTTCATTTCATTATCGGTTCAGAGTGTCACATTTTTGCAGAAAATTGCTGATTCAACCGATGCAAATCCAGTCTCACTGATCAGAATGGGAGGAAATCCGTGTTAAATTAAAGAGACACCAGGAGTGGGGGACGAACCCACGCGGGACAAACCCATTGAGTTTTAAGGCCAACGCATCAACCACTCGGCTATTCTGGTCCTGTGAGAACCTGGATTCTGTCTCTGTGAGAATCTGGGCTTCAACCCCAACCCCACATACAAACACATACACATCGGCTTTCAGTGAGCATTTATGAACATTTTTAGTAATATTGACACAGGGGCAACACTCCTATTCTTTTTCGAGTACTGCACTGGGAACTTTCATATCCACCCGAGGGTGCAGACGGAGCTTCAATTTAACATTTCATCCGAAAGTCAACAGCTTCAACATTGCAAAATTCCCCAAGTGCTGCACTTGAGTGTTCGCCAAGATGATATGCTCAAGTCTCAGGCGACTTGAACACAGAAACTCCCGATTCAGTCGAGAATGCGGCCACTGAACCAAAGCCGATACAAAAGTTCACAATCGTATTATTTTCCACAAGTCTTTTTTATAAGTTCCAGGACATACCAAATTCATAGTGATGATTTCCACAGACAGTTGCACATACACAGAGACAAAAAAAGAGATAGACAGACACAGAGACACACACACACACATAACCAAAAATTTGCACGCACCAACGGGCATGTACAGATGCCTCAGACATCTCGAGGGGTAGACAGGCTGAATCACTGTCGCAACTTTGACTGATGTTTGCGATTTTTGAAACGGATGTATCGTGACTATTGCAGATTAATAAAAATGAGAAAAAAATGTCAAAGTTGAAAGGAGTGGGACGTTATTTCATCTATCTCAGGATCAGTTTGGCAGAGAACCGGTTAAATTGTGAAATGGAATGAAAAATGCTGAGAATCGTAGTCGGCAGGATTCGAACCTTCGCGGGATAACCCAATGGAATTCTAGTCCATCGCCTTAACCACTCGGCCACGACTACTGCGTCGCTAGCTTTTTAAACGTTACTCAGAAAAAACTTAGTCATCCATGTCTTTGCAGCAGACGGCCAAAGACTCCTGAAAAATTCTCCGTTTGCTAAAAATCTGGACGAGGCAATCTCATCTACCTGTATTTTTACAGTTCTATATTGCTCTGGAACTTTTTAATATGCATCTCTTCCAAGAAACAGAAGTAAAATTCGACATCTTGAAACAACTGCCTCTCTGTCGGGGAATTGAACCCCGGTCTCCCGCGTGACAGGCGGGGATACTCACCACTATACTAACGAAGACCTGAAGGGTACCAGTTTTGTCAGAGCAGGAATCGAGTCACTGTGAACAGAACTGGACACCATGAGAAGTCGACAGACACATTGAGAGACAAAGACAAAGCGACAAACAGGGAGAGACAGACAGCGAGATAGAGACAACGGGAGACAGAAAGTGTGAGACTGAGAAGGAGAGGCAGACTGAGTGAGAAAAAGACACAAATATGTACATATACAGAGATGTGTGTGCGTGATCTATTAAGAGAGAGAGGGAAAGAGTGAGAGAAAGACAATGATAAACACAGTGATAAGGAGAGAGACAGATAGAGAGAGAGTGATAGAGATTAAAACAGAAAATGATGGAAATACTTCTCAGCTTACAGGCAGGGACTAACAGAGACAGGCAAAGACATGGACAGACCGAAATGATGGGAAAGAGAGAGCCAGTCAGACAAAGAGTCTGAGAGAATCCCATTGGAACAGACGTGGCACCGTGAGAAAGAGACAGATTGAGAGACAGAAACAAACAGAGAAACAGGGACAGACAGAGTGAGTCAGACTGAGAGAGACAAAGACTCAAACATACAAAACTCTCTGAAGAGAGAGAGGCAGAAACCGAGCGACACAGATACATTTCACAATTTCATTTCATTATCGGTTCAGAGTGTCACATTGTTACAGAAAATTGCTGATTCAACCGATGAAAATCCGCTCTCACTGATCAGAATGGGAGGAAATCCGTGTTAAATTAAAGAGATACCAGGAGTGGAGGACGAACCCACGCGGGACAAACCCATTGAGTTTTAAGGCCAACGCCTCAACCACTCGGTTATTCTGGTCCTGTGAGAATCTGGATTCTGTCTCTGTGAGAATCTGGGCTTCAACCCCAACCCCACATACAAACACATGCACATCGGCTTTCAGTGAGCATTTATGAACATTTTTAGTAATATTGACACGGGGGCAACTCTCCTATTCTTTTTCGAGTAATGCACTGGGAACTTTCATATCCACCCGAGGGTGCAGACGGAGCTTCAATTTAACATTTCATCCGAAAGTCAACAGCTTCAACATTGCAAAATTCCCCAAGTGCTGCACTTGAGTGTTAGCCAAGATGATATGCTCAAGTCTCAGGAGTGCTACTTGAACAGACAACCTCCCGATTCAGTCGAGAATGCGGCCACTGAACCAAAGCCGATACAAAAGTTCACAACCGTATTATTTTCCCCAAGTCGTTTTTATAAGTTCCAGGACATACCAAATTCATAGTGATGATTTCCACAGACAGTTGCACATACACAGAGACATATATAGAGATAGACAGACACAGAGACCCAAACACACATAACTAAAAATTTGCACGCACCAACAGGCATGTACAGATGCCTCAGACATCTCGAGGGAAAGACAGGCTGAATCACTGTCGGAACTGTGAATGATGTTTGCGATTTTTGAAACGGATGTATCGTGAATATTAAATAGTGAATATAAAAATGAGAAGAAAATGTCAGTGTTGAAAGGTGTGATACGTTATTCCATCTATCTCAGGATCAGTTTGGCAGAGAACTGGTTAAATTGTGAAATGGAATGAAAAATGCTGAGAATCGTAGTCGGCAGGATTCGAACCTGCGCGGGATAACCCAATGGATTTCTAGTCCATCGCCTTAACCACTCGGCCACGACTACTGTGTCGCTGCCTTTTTAAACGTTACTCAGAAAAAACTCAGTCATCCATCTCTGTGCAGCAGACGGCCAAAGACTCCTGAAAAATTCTCCATTTGCTAAAAATCTGGACGAGGCAATCTCATCTATCTGTATTTTTACAGTTCTATAGTGCTCTGGAACTTGTTAATATGCATCTCTTCCAAGAAACAGAAGTAAAATTCGACATCTTGAAACAACTGCCTCCCCGCAGGGGAATTGAACCCCGGTGTCCAGCGTGACAGGCGGGGATACTCACCACTATACTAACGAGGAACTGACGGGTACCGTTTCGGTCAGAGCAGGAATCGAGTCACTGTGCACAGAACTGGACACCATGAGAAGTCGACAGACACATTGAGAGACAGAGACAAACCGACAAACAGGGAGAGACAGACAGCGAGATAGAGACAACGAGAGACAGTAAGTGTGAGACTGAGAAGGAGAGGCAGACTGAGTGAGAAAAATACTCAAATATGTACATATACAGAGATGTGTGTGTGTGATCTATTAAGAGAGAGAGGGAAAGAGTGAGAGAAAGATAATGATAAACACAGTGACAAGGAGAGAGACAGATAGAGAGAGAGCGATAGAGACTAAAACAGAAAATGATGGAAATACTTCTCAGCTTACAGGCAGGGACTAACAGAGACAGGCAAAGACATGGACAGACCGAAATGATGGGAAAGAGAGAGCCAGTCAGACAAAGGGTCTGAGAGAATCCCATTGGAACAGACGTGGCACCGTGAGAAAGAGACAGATTGAGAGACAGAGACAAACAGAGAACCAGGGACAGACAGAGTGAGTCAGACTGAGAGAGACAAAGACTCAAACATACAAAACTCTCTGAAGAGAGAGAGAGAGGCAGAGACCGAGCGACACCGATACATTTCACAATTTCATTTCATTATCGGTTCAGAGTGTCACGTTGTTACAGAAAATTGCTGATTCAACCGATGAAAATCCGCTCTCACTGATCAGAATGGGAGGAAATCCGTGTTAAATTAAAGAGATACCAGGAGTGGGGGACGAACCCACGCGGGACAAACCCATTGAGTTTTAAGGCCAACGCCTCAACCACTCGGCTATTCTGGTCCTGTGAGAACCTGGATTCTGTCTCTGTGAGAATCTAGGTTTCAACCCCAACCCCACATACAAACACATGCACATCGGCTTTCAGTGAGCATTTACGAACATTTTTAGTAATATTGACACGGGGTCAACAATCCTATGCTTTTTCGAGTAATGCACTGGGAACTTTCATATCCACCCGAGGGTGCAGACGGAGCTTCAATTTAACATTTCATCCGAAAGTCAACAGCTTCAACATTGCAAAATTCCCCAAGTGCTGCACTTGAGTGTTCGCCAAGATGATATGCTCAAGTCTCAGGCGACTTGAACACACAAACTCCCGATTCAGTCGAGAATGCGGCCACTGAACCAAAGCCGATACAAAAGTTCACAACCGTATTATTTTCCCCAAGTCTTTTTTATAAGTTCCAGGACATACCAAATTCATAGTGATGATTTCCACAGACAGTTGCACATACACAGAGACATATAAAGAGATAGACAGACACAGAGACACACGCACACATAACCAAAAATTTGCACGCACCAACGGGCATGCACAGATGCCTTAGACATCTCGAGGGATCGACAGGCTGAATCACTGTCGCAACTTTGACTGATGTTTGCGATTTTTGAAATGGATGTATAGTGAATATTGCAGATTAATAAAAATGAGAAAAAAATGTCAAAGTTGAACGATGTGGGACGTTATTCCATCTAACTCAGGATCAGTTTGGCAGAGAATCGGTTAAATTGTGAAATGGAATGAAAAATGCTGAGAATCGTAGTCGGCAGGATTCGAACCTGCGCGGGATAACCCAATGGATTTCTAGTCCATCGCCTTAACCATTCGGCCACGACTACTGCGTCGCTGCCTTTTTAAACGTTACTCAGAAGAAACTCAGTCATCCATGTCTGTGCAGCAGACGGTCAACGACTCCTGAAAAATTCTCCGTTTGCTAAAAATCTGGACGAGGCAATCTCATCTACCTGTATTTTTACAGTTCTATATTGCTCTGGAATTTTTTAACATGCATCTCTTCCAAGAAACAGAAGTAAAATTTGACATCTTGAAACAACTGCCTCCCCGTCGGGGAATTGAACCCCGGTCTCCCGCGTGACAGGCGGGGATACTCACCACTATACTAACGAGGAAATGACGGGGACCAGCTCGGTCAGAGCAGGAATCAAGTCACTGTGAACAGAACTGGACACCATGAGAAGTCGACAGACACATTGAGAGACAGAGACAAACCGACAAACAGGGAGAGACAGACAGCGAGATCGAGACAACGAGAGACAGTTTGGGTGAGACTGAGAAGGAGAGGCAGACTGAGTGAGAAAAAGACTCAAATATATACTTATACAGAGATGTGTGTGTGTGATAGAAACATAGATAGAAACATAGAAACATAGAAAATAGGTGCAGGAGCAGGCCATTCAGCCCTTCTAGCCTGCACCGCCATTCAATGAGTTCATGGCTGAACATGAAACTTCAGTACCCCCTTCCTGCTTTCTCGCCATAACCCTTGATCCCCCGAGTAGTAAGGACTTCATCTAACTCCCTTTTGAATATATTTAGTGAATTGGCCTCAACTACTTTCTGTGGTAGAGAATTCCACAGGTTCACCACTCTCTGGGTGAAGAAGTTTCTCCTCATCTCGGTCCTAAATGGCTTACCCCTTATCCTCAGACTGTGACCCCTGGTTCTGGACTTCCCCAACATTGGGAACATTCTTTCTGCATCTAACCTGTCTAAACCCGTCAGAATTTTAAACGTTTCTATGAGGTCCCCTCTCATTCTTCTGAACTCCAGTGAATACAAGCCCAATTGATCCAATCTTTCTTGATAGGTCAGTCCCGCCATCCCGGGAATCAGTCTGGTGAACCTTCGCTGCACTCCCTCAATAGCAAGAATGTCCTTCCTCAAGTTAGGAGACCAAAACTGTACACAATACTCCAGGTGTGGCCTCACCAAGGCCCTGTACAACTGTAGCAACACCTCCCTGCCCCTGTATTCAAATCCCCTCGCTATGAAGGCCAACATGCCATTTGCTTTCTTAACCGCCTGCTGTACCTGCATGCCAACCTTCAATGACTGATGTACCATGACACCCAGGTCTCGTTGCACCTTCCCTTTTCCTAATCTGTCACCATTCAGATAATAGTCTGTCTCTCTGTTTTTACCACCAAAGTGGATAACCTCACATTTATCCACATTATACTTCATCTGCCATGCATTTGCCCACTCACCTAACCTATCCAAGTCACTCTGCAGCCTAATAGCATCCTCCTCGCAGCTCACACTGCCACCCAACTTAGTATCATCCGCAAATTTGGAGATACTGCATTTAATCCCCTCGTCTAAATCATTAATGTACAATGTAAACAGCTGGGGCCCCAGCACAGAACCTTGCGGCACTCCACTAGTCACTGCCTGCCATTCTGAAAAGTACCCGTTTACTCCTACTCTTTGCTTCCTGTCTGACAACCAGTTCTCAATCCACGTCAGCACACTACCCCCAATCCCATGTGCTTTAACTTTGCACATTAATCTCTTGTGTGGGACCTTGTCGAAAGCCTTCTGAAAGTCCAAATATACCACATCAACTGGTTCTCCTTTGTCCACTTTACTGGAAACATCTATTAAGAGAGAGAGGGAAAGAGTGACAGAAAGACAATGATAAACACAGTGACAAGGAGAGAGACAGATAGAGAGAGAGCGATAGAGACTAAAACAGAAAATGATGGAAATACTTCTCAGCTTACAGGCAGGGACTAACAGAGACAGGCAAAGACATGGACAGACCGAAATGATGGGAAAGAGAGAGCCAGTCAGACAAATAGTCTGAGAGAATCCCATTGGAACAGACGTGCACCGTGAGAAAGAGACAGATTGAGAGACAGAGACAAACAGAGAAACAGGGACAGACAGAGTGAGTCAGACTGAGAGAGACAAAGACTCAAACATACAAAACTCTCTGAAGAGAGAGAGAGAGGCACAAACCGAGCGATACAGATATATTTCACAATTTCATTTCATTATCGGTTCAGAGTGTCACATTGTTACAGAAAATTGCTGATTCAACCGATGAAAATCCGGTCTCACTGATCAGAATGGGAGGAAATCCGTGTTAAATTATAGAGACACCAGGAGTGGGGGACGAACCCACGCGGGACAATCCCATTGAGTTTTAAGGCCAACGCCTCAACCACTCGGCTATTCTGGTCCTGTGAGAACCTGGATTCTGTCTCTGTGAGAATCTGGGCTTCAACCCCAACCCCACATACAAACACATACACATCGGCTTTCAGTGAGCATTTACGAACATTTTTAGTAATATTGACACGGGGGCAACTTTCCTATTCTTTTTCGAATAATGCACTGGGAACTTTCATATCCACCCGAGGGCGCAGACGGAGGTTCAATTTAACATTTCATCCGAAAGTCAACAGCTTCAACATTGCAAAATTCCCCAAGTGCTGCACTAGTGTGTTAGCCAAGATGATATGCTCAAGTCTCAGGAGTGCGACTTGAACAGGCAAACTCCCGATTCAGTCGAGAATGCGGCCACTGAACCAAAGCCGATACAAAAGTTCACAACCGTATTATTTTCCCCAAGTCGTTTTTATACTTTCCAGGACATACCAAATTCATGGTGATGATTTCCACAGACAGTTGCACATACACAGAGACATATAAAGAGATAGACAGACACAGAGACCCACACACACATAACTAAAAATTTGCACGCACCAACGGGCATGCACAGATGCCTTCGACATCTCGAGGGATTGACAGGCTGAATCACTGTCGCAACTTTGACTGATGTTTGCGATTTTTGAAACGGATGTATCGTGAATATTGCAGATTAATAAAAATGAGAAAAAAATGTCAAAGTTGAAAGGTGTGGGACGTTATTCCATCTATCTCAGAATCAGTTTGGCAGAGAACCGGTTAAATTGTGAAATGGAATGAAAAATGCTGAGAATCGTAGTCGGCAGGATTCGAACCTGCGCGGGATAACCCAATAGATTTCTAGTCCATCGCCTTAACCACTCGGCCACGACTACTGTGACGCTGCCTTTTTAAACGTTACTCAGAAAAAACTCAGTCATCCATCTCTGTGCAGCAGACGGCCAAAGACTCCTGAAAAATTCACCGTTTGCTAAAAATCTGGACGAGGCAATCTCATCTACCTGTATTTTCACAGTTCTTTATTGCTCTGGAACTTTTTAATATGAATCTCTTCCAAGAAACAGAAGTAAAATTCGACATTTTAAAACAACTGCCTCCCAGTCGGGGAATTGAACCCACGTCTCCGACGTGACAGGCAAGGATACTCACCACTATACTAACGAGGAATTGACGGGTACCAGTTCTGTCAGAGCAGCAATCGAGTCACTGTGAACAGAACTGGACACCATGAGAAGTCGACGGACACATTGAGAGACAGAGACAAACCGACAAACAGGGAGAGACAGACAGCGAGATAGAGACAACGTGAGACAGAAATTGTGAGACTGAGAAGGAGAGGCAGACTGAGTGAGAAAATGACTCAAACATATACATATACAGAGATGTGTGCATGTGATCTATTAAGAGAGAGAGGGAAAGAGTGAGAGAAAGACAATGATAAAGACAGTGACAAGGAGAGAGACAGATAGAGAGAGAGCGATAGAGACTAAAACAGAAAATGATGGAAATACTTCTCAGCTTACAGGCAGGGACTAACAGAGACAGGCAAAGACAGGGACAGACCGAAATGATGGGAAAGAGAGAGCCAGTCAGACAAAGAGTCTGTGAGAATCCCATTGGAACAGACGTGTATTTAGATTTACAGAAGGCATTCGATGAGGTGCCTCACAAGGGATTATTATACGAGCAAGGATTAAGGATTGGTTAATTGACAGAAAACAGAGAGTACGAATAAACGGGTGATTTTCGGGTTGGCAGGCTGTAACTGGTGGGGTGCTGCAAGGATCGGTGCTTGGGCCCCAGCTATTCACAATCTATATCAATAATTTGGATGAGGGGACCAAATGTAATATATCGAAGTCTGCTGAGGCTACAAAGCTAGTTGGGGATGTAAGTGTGAGGAGGATGAAAAGAGGTTTCAAACGGATATGTACAGGCTCAGTGAGTGGGCAACAACATGGCAAATGAAATATAATGTGAAGAAATGTTAAGTTAGACACGTATAGTAAAAATAGAAAGGCGGAGTATTTTTTTTAAATGGTGAGAGTTTGGGAAACATTATGTTCAGAGGGACGTGGGTGTTCTTGTACACAAATCGCTAAAAATTAATATGCAGGTGCAGCAAGCAATTAAGAAAGCAATAGGTTTATTGGCCTTTATTACAAGAGGATTTGAGTATTTACGTCTTACTGCAATTATACAGGGCCCTGGTGAGACCACACCTGGAGTATTGTGTGCAGTTTTGGTCTCCTTACCGAAGGAAAGATAAACTTACTATAGAGGGAGTGCAATGAAGATTCACCAGACTGATTGCTGGGATGGGGGGATTGTCCTATGAGAGATTGAGTAGACCAGGCCTATGTTCTCCAGCGTTTAGAAGAATGAGAGGTGAGAGACGAGACACACATCCCATGAACACATTTTTTAAAAGAGATGTGAGGTGCTTAAATTTAATCAAGGGCACCAGCTAAATTATTAGAGACACTCCCGGTCCTTCAGGGCCTGTGTCCAGGGGAGAAGCTGATGGGTTTATCTGATCATCTTTGGGTAAAATGTTGTGTTCATTGAGCTGAGCACCTCGTGCCAGCATCAAACACTCTCCAGTCGGGCACAGCATGGGTTAGATATAGATTGAACCCATCGGTCGCTCCTCGACACAGATACTGAGGGACAGGGAGTGTCTGGGACACTGACATTTCTCACTCAATATGGTATAAATTGATCCTGTACCTCTCCCCATTAATCCTGGGCTCCACATGGCTCGAATCCTGCTCCTGTTGCCCTTCCTGTGACAGCACTGAGCTCAACCCAGCCCATAATGAGCAGGGCTCAGGGAGGGTGGTTGCTAGGCGCTGCAGTGATGTCACTAAGCAGGGCCATTCAGCCAAGCTGGTCCTCTCCTTATCCCTTTAAAGGTGGAGAGCTGGGACATCCTGTCTCAACACACACACCCTGTTCATACTGAGAATCCCCAGGGAAGGCCCAAGGCCCAGAGTGTGGAACACAACCAAGGGGGAAAGAGGAGGAGAGAAGGGGAGGTAAATCAAGGAGTAGGGACTGAGGGTCACCAAGCTTCAGTTTTAGAGCTTGTAGACTTCAGGAGGGGGAAGAGTTAGTTAGAAATATAGAAACATAGAAAATAGGTGCAGGAATAGGCCATTCGGCCCTTCGAGCCTGCACCACCATTCAATAAGATCAGGGCTGATCATTCACCTCAGTACCTCTTTACTGCTTTCTCTCCATACCACGTGATCCCTTTAGAGGTAAGGGCCATATCTAACCCACTCTTGAATATATGTAACGAACTGGCATCAACAACTCTCTGCGGCAGAGAATTCCACAGGTTAACAACTTTGAGTGAAGAAGTTTCTCCTCATCTCGGTCCTAAATGGCTTACCTCTTATCCTTAGACTATGTCCCCTGGTTCTGGACTTTCTCAACATCGGGAACATTCTTCCTGCATCGAACCTGTCCAGTGCCGTCAGAATCTTATATGTTTATATGAGATCCCCTCTCATCCTTCTAAACTCCAGTGAATACAGGCACAGTCGATCCAGTCTCTCATCATAGGTCAGTCCTGCCGTCCCGGGAATCAGACACGTGAACCTTTGCTGCACTCCCTCAATAGCAAGAATGTCCTTCTTCAGATTAAGAGACCAAAACTGAGCACAATATTCCAGGTCAGGCTTCACGAAGGCTCTGCACAACTGCAGTAAGACCTCCCTGCTCCTATACTCAAATCCTCTTGCAATGAAGGCCAACATACCATTTGCCTTTTTCACCACCTGCTGTACCTGCAAGCCAACTTTCAATGACTGATGTACTATGACACCCTTGTCCCATTGCAACTCCCCTTTTCTTAATCTGTCGCCATTCAGATAATATTCTGTCTTCATGTTTTTGCCATCAAGTGGATAACCTCACATTTATCCACATTATACTTCATCTGCCATGCATTTGCCTTTCCAAGTCACCCTGCAGCCTCTTAGCATCCTCCTCACAGCTCACACCGCGATCCAGCTTAGTATCATCTGCAAACTTGGAGATATTACACTCCATTCCTTCATCTAAATCATTGATGTATATTGTAAATAGCTGGGGTCCCAGCACTGAGCCATGCGGCACCTCACGAGTAACTGCCTGCCATTCTGAAAAGTACCCGTTTATCCAGACTTTATGCTTCCTGTCTGCCAACCAGTTCTCTATCCACATCCATACTTTAACCCTAATACCATGTGCTTTAATTTTGCACACCAATCTCTTGTGTGGGACCTTGTCAAAAAACTTTTGAATGTCCAAATACACCACATCCACTGGTTCTCCCTTGTCCACTCGACTAGTTACATCCTCAAACAATTCTCGAAGATTTTTCAAGCATGATTTCCCTTTCATAAATCCATGCTGACTTGGACCGATCCCGTCACTGCTTTCCAAATGCGCTGCTATTTCATCTTTAATAATTGATTCCAACATTTTCCTCACGACCGATGTCAGGCTAACCAGTCTATAATTACCCGTTTTCCTCTCCCCCCTTTTTTAAAAAGTGGTGTTACATTAGCTACCCTCCAGTTCATAGGAACTGATACCGAGTCGATAGACTGTTGGAAAATGATGAGCAATGCATCCACTATTTGTCGGGCCACTTCCTTAAGTACATTGGGATGCAGACTGTAGTTTCAGGATCCAGGGAGAGAACAAGGAGCAGATGGGGAGATTGGCGTGGACTCCAGCACAGTGAGGATGTCGGGGGAGGGAGATTGTGTCGGGTCGTGTATTAAGGGTGAAGGAGGGAGAAGAGAGGAAAAGTCAGAGGAGTATTACTGCAGCAGTGTCCATCAATAGTGATAGAGACAAGGTGGGGGTCAGAGTGGGGCTGGACTGGCAGGTAAACTCTTTGTTTGCTGTGAGCAGCTTTCCTTCTGTCACAAATAGCCTCCTGTAGCCCAGTGACACAAACAGCCCATTAAACGCCTCCAATGTCCTTTGGTCTGGTGAGGTCTCCCTTTGTGAAACATCAGCTGTTGTTAAAGCTTCTCATTCTGACTCGCTTACAGTGAGACAGTATCCACTGTCCGTTTTATACCATGGGCTTCATCTTTGCTGGTATTGGTAACAGGCCCGGGATCACTAAACACAAAACACAGTCTGTGAATCACTTTCAGCTACTGGACTTAGTATGTTCCCCACTGCACCTCTCTCACCTTCTATGTGTGAATCGAGCATCACGTCTGCAAAGCTGGTTTAAGTTTATATCCAGGCAGAAAATATATTTAAGAAAAGCCTGTAGGCCGATGAGACACTGCTCAGGTGTCAGTGTGCTGCTGGTTTGCCCGGCATTTTGCCTGTAATGGAAGATAACTGAACATGTCTCCCAGTGTAACCTTTGCTGTAATGAAATGTGTCTTTTAATAAGCCTCATGTCCTTGCTCATGTCTGCTGCAATTGTGTAGAAAGGGGATGTGTGGGGTGATGGTGTTTGTATGGAGATGTGAAACAAAGAAACGGTATCTGTGTGTGGCAGTGACACAGCCTTGTGGTTACAGGCAGAACCATGCACCGATATCCTTGTGGTTATGGTTTGAGCAGGGTCAGTTCATGAATGCTCAAGCTAAGAGGTGCCAGAGATCGGGAGCAGAGGCAGTAAATCAAATCTAAATGTAAATTCCGATGTAGTTTATTTCATGTATTCCTATTTTAATAGCTTTTTCTGAATGTGGCCTATGCCAAGTGCCAGGATATTGGATCAGGCCCACCATAGAAAATGAGTTTGACACCTTGAGGTAGACAATGTCAACCAGATTCCCCCATCCACCAACCTAACAACTTCTTTACAAACTCAAGCTAGCTTGTAAGACGTGACCATGTTTACCGGAATCCATGTTCAGTATCTCTAATAGCCCCTTCCCTTTCCCCATGATGGAAAACAGCATCTCTCAGGATCCCTTCAAGCACCTTCCCAGTGATTGAGGTCACGTTGATGGGCCTTCAATTCCCGAGCTCTGACTTGTGCCCAATTTGAAAAATGGGAACTACGTGTGTTACCTTCCAATCTCAGGGAACAACCCATGATTCTACTGAGCTGTTGGAGATATGGGCAAGGGGCTAACAGAGCACCCATCCCATCTCTTTAAACACACTTGGGTGGATATCATCCGCACCTTACACCATCAAGATTACCCCGCTCGGTGACTTTGCTGACAGTGAAGTGTGATGAGAAAGACCAAAGTGCCATTTGCCCCTCTCAGTGTGACCCTGAAGGACTGTGCCCATGCTGAAGTTCTCCCCCCATACAATCCTCCCCACAGATTGTCCTCACTGAGCTCCAGCCAGGTGATGCTAAACACTCGGGTGCTGAAGACAAAAATCCACAGCAATATGTTGAAAGCAACACTAATTTATTTGTCTATATCGCAAATATTAAACTCCAGTCAAGTTACAGGAGTTATTAGCATCAGCAGAAACAAACCTCAACTGTCAGAATGAATATGGTTCAGTCCGGATGTGATTAACAGCAGCAATAACAGCAGAATGCCACCCCTGCAGTCACTTGTGAACTCTCTGGTGTTTCATCAGGGTGGATGACTGAGTGAATCCCTCCCCACACTCGGAGCTGGTGAATGGCCTCTCCCCAGCGTGAACTCGCTGGTGCCTCAGCAGGTGGGAGGACCGAGCGAATCCCTCCCCACACTCGGAGCTGGTGAACGGCCTCTCTCCAATGTGAACTCGCTGGTGCCTCAGCAGGTCGGCTGACCAAGTGAATCCCTTCCCACAATCGGACCAGCTGAATGGCCTCTCCCCAGTGTGAACTCGCCAATGTGTTTCCAGCTTGAAACATTTCCCACAGTCCCCATATTTACACAGTTTCTCCCCAGTATGACTGCACTTGTGTCTCTCCAGGTTGGCTGATCGGCTGAAGCCTTGCCCACATGCAGAGCACGTGTACCATTTCTCCCCACTGTGAACAGTGCTTTTTGCTTCCATGGTCAAAGGCCAATGATATTCCATTCCCGATGAATTGAGTGACTCAGTCATATCTTAATGTGATGTTTGGTTTGAGCCTCTGGTCGACAAATCTTCTCCTTTTAATAACCTGTAAAGTGAGTTTCAAACAGAAAAAAGGGTGGGTGAGAGAGAACCCATAAAAACACAAAGGCAGGTTCTGAAATTGAGCTGAATGAACCTGGCTATTTGTGCGGCCGCCAACAGAAAAAAAGTGACCACGAAAGCTGCCGGATTGTCATAATAACCCAACTGATCACCAATGTCCTTCAGGGAAGGGAACCCACCACCCGGTCTGGGCCTACACAAGACTCTGGCCTCTATGGGAGGAGGGAGAGGTGGGCAGGGTGAAGGGGAGGGAATTCAAACATCTGCAACTCGACCAGAACTTTGACAGAACCTCCCAAACCCACAACCTCTCCCACCTAGATGGACCAGGGCAGCAGGTGCATGGGAAATCCATCACCTCCAAGTTCCCCTCCAAGTCTCACACCATCCTGACTTGGGCATATATCGCCGTTCCTACATCGTCATTAGGTGAAAATCCTGGAACTCCTCACCTAACAGCATTGTGGGAGGGCCTTCACCACACAGACTGCAGCAGTTCGAGAAGGCCCACCATCACCTTGTCAAGGGGCAAATGGAAATTGGAAATATATTCTGGCCCTACGAGCGACACCCACATCCCAAGAATGGATTCAAACAAATCTGTATATTGAAAGCCTCTATAGAAATACTTGTTCCTAAAACAATACGCTTCTACATTGTGCGGGCAGTGTCTGTTTCACAACCTAATCTCCCCTAGAATCCACCGCCGTTGATAGTCTCTCATCGTAAAGTGTTGGTCCCGACTGGGCCCAGAGGTACTGGGGGTTAAACCCAGCAGCTTCTCCCCCTCTCCAATCCAGCTCAAACTGATGCAACAAACCGACCCACACAGGAGGCCAGGGAGCGACTTCAGTATCCAGCACCCACCCTGATACAGAGCGGCTCTGGATTGGTCACTCTGTGTTTCCAGTATCGATACACTGAAGATCAGCATATGAGGGAGAAGGGAATGGAGGCTTATGATGAGAGAGTTAGAACCATAGAATCAGAGAATGGTTACAGCACGGAACAAGATCATTCGGCCCGTCGAGCCCGTGCCAGCTCTCTGCAAGAGCACCTCAGCTAGTCCCACTCCCCCACCCTTACCCCACAGCCCTGCAAATATTTTTCTTTCAGGTACTTATCCAACTCCCTTTTGAAAGCCGTGATTGAGTCTGCCTCCACCGCCCTTTCAGGCCGCGCAATCCAGATATTAAACACTCGCTACGCAAAAAGGTTTTTTCTTGTGTCGCCTTTGGTTCTTTTGCCAATCACCTCAAATTTGTGTCCTCTGGTTCACGATCCTTCTGCCAATGGGAACAGTATCTCACGATCTACTCTGGCAAGACCACTCATGATTTTGAACACCTCTATCAAATCTCCGCTCAATCTTCCCTGCTCTAAGGGGAACATAAGAAATAAGAATGGGAGTCAGCCATTTGCCCTTCGAGCCTGCTCTGTCATTCAATAAAATCATGGCTGAACTAATCATGGACTCAGCTCCACTTCCCCGCCCGCTCCCCATAAACCTTTACTCCCATAATCGCTAAAAAATCTATCTATCTTCGCCTTAAATATATTCAATGATCCGGTCTCCACAGCTCTCTGGGGCAAAGAATGCCACAGAATTAGAACCCTGAGAGAAGAAATTCCCCCTCATCTCAGTTTTAAATGGGCAATCCCTTATTCTGAAACTATGCCCCCTAAGCTCTAGATTCCCCTATGAGTGGAAATATCCTCTCTGAATGCACCTTGTCAAGCCCCCTCAATATCTTATATGTTTCAATTATATCACCTCTCAGTCTTCTGAACTCGAATGAGTATAGGCCCAAGCTACTCAATCTTTCTTCATAAGTCAACCCCCTCATGTTAGGAATCAACCGAGTGAACCTTCTCTGAGCTGCCTCCAATGAAAGTATATCCTTCCTTAAATACACAGAGACCAAAACTGTACGCAGTACTCCAGGTGTGGCCTCATTAAAACCGTGTACCGTTGTAGCAGGACTTCTCTGCTTTTATACTCTATCCCCCTTGCAACCTCAGCTGCTCCAGTTGTCCAGGTTACTGAAGTCCCTCATCCCTGGAATCATTCTCGTAAATCTTTTCTGCACCCTCTCCAAGGCCTTCACATTATTCCCAAAGTGTGTTGCACACAATTGGGCATAATACTCCAGTTGAGGCCGAACCAGTGTTTTGTACAGGTTCATCATAATATCCACGCGTTCGTACTCTATACTTCTATTTATAAGCAGTGATACTGTCTAGTGTAAAATAAACAGGGACAGGGTCTAGTGTAATATAAACAGAGGCAGGGTCGAATGTAATATAAACCGAGACTGGGTCATGTGTAATTATAAACAGTGACATGGTCTAAGGTAATATTTAAAATTACTCCTGGTGCCATGAGCTAGTGAGTACAGAAATAGGAGGATAGAGCAGATGAATGCGTGGCTGGAGAGATGGTACAGGAGGGAGGGCTTTAGATTTCTGATGCATTGGGACCGCTTCTGGAGGGAGGTGGGACCAGTACAAGCCGGACGGGTTGCACCTCAACAGAGCCGGGACCAATATCCTCGCCGGGGGTGGGGGGGTTTGCCAGTGCTGTTGGGGAGAATTTAAACTTGCTTGGCAAGGGAATGGGAACCTGAGAATAGATTCAGTCGGTAGGGAAGTAAAGCTGGAATTAGAAAGCAAAAATATAGAAAGTGAGTTTGAAGGAAAGAAGAAAAAAGCAGGAAAAACAGGTAAAAAAAACAAATTTAAAAGTTCTTTGTCTAAATGCACATAACATTCGTAACAAAATAGATGAGTTGACGGCACAAATAGATACAAATGGGTATGATCTGATAGCCATTACAGAGACGTGGTTGCAAGGTGACGAGGACTGGGAACTAAATATTCAAGGATATTTGACAATTCGGAAGGACAGACTGAAAAAAAAGGAGGTGGGATAGCTCTGTTAATAAAGGATGAGATCAGTGCGTTAGTGAGAAACAATATTTGCTCAGAGGATCAAGATATTGAATCAGTTTGGGTGGAGATGAGGAATAATAAAGGGAAAGTCACTGGTGGGCAGAGTCTATAGGCCCCCGAACAGTAGCTACACTGTTGGACGGAGTATAAATCAAGAAATAATGGAGGCTTGTAATAAAGGAACGGCAATATTTATGGGTAATTTTAAACTTCATATTGATTGGACAAAGCAAATTGGCCAGGGTAGCCTTGAGGAGGAGTCCATAGAGTGTATCCAGGATAGTTTCCTTGAACAGTACGTTGTGGAACCAACCAGGGAGCAGGCTATCTTAGATCTAGTACTGTGTAATGAGGCAGGATTAATAAATGATCTCGTACTAAAAGATCCTCTTGGAATAAGTGACCATAATATGGTTGAATTTCAAATTCAGCTGGAGGGTGAGAAAGTTGGTTCTCAAACTAGGGTCCCAAGCTTAAATAAAGGAGACTGCAGAGGTATGAGGGCAGAGTTGGCTAAAGTGGACTGGGAAAATAGATTAAAGAATGGGACGGTTGATGAGCAGTGGCAGACATTTAAGGAGATATTTCATTACCTGCAACAAAAATATATCCCAATGAGAAGGAGAGACTAAGAGAAGGGATAACCATCCGTGGCTAAGAAAGGAAATAAGGCAGGAATCAAATTGAAAACAAAGGCATACGGTGTGGCCAAGACTAGTGGGAGGCCAGAGGTTTATGACATTTTTAAAAGCCAGCAGAGAACGACTAAAAAATGATTGAGAGGGAAGATAGATTATGAAAGTAAGCTAGCACAGAATACAGAATACAGTAAGAGTCCTTCATGGTAGAAGACACTAAAAACATCCCAGCAGTGGATAAGCGAGGGGCTATCGGTAGGGAGTTACGTAATACAATCACTAATGACGTAGTATTAGGTAAAATAATGGGACCAAAGGCAGAACAGTCCCCTGAACATGATGGCTTGCATCCTAGGGTCTTAAGAGAAGTGGCTGCAGAGATAGTGGAAGCATTGGTTGTAATCTACCTAAATTCCCTGGATTCTAGTGCGGTCCCAACAGATTGGAAAGTGCAAATGTAACTTGCCGATTTGAAAAAGGAGGCAGACAAAAAGCAGGAAACCATATACCAGGTAGCCTAACTTCTGTCGTTGGGAAAATGCTGGAGTCCATTATTAAGGAAGCAGTAGCAGGACATTTGGAAAAGCATCATTTATTCAAGCAGATTCAACATGGTTTTATGAAAGGGAAATCAAGTTTACAAATTCGCTGGAGTTCTTTGAGGATGTAACGAGCAGGGTGGATAAGGGGTAAGCAGTGGATGTGATGTATTTGGATTTCCAGAAGGCATTCGATAAGGTGCCACCTAAGAGGTTACTGCACAATATAAAAGCTCACTGGGTTGGGGGTAATATATTAACGTGGATAGGGGATTGGCTAACTAACAGAAAACAGAGGGTCGGGATAAATGGGTCATTTTCCAGTTGGCAACCATGACTAGTGGGGTGCCGCAGGGATTGGCGCTGGATCCTCAACTATTTACAATCCATATTCATGATTTGGAAGAAGGGACCGAGTTTGCAGTTGTTACAAAAATTGTGTGGAAGACACAAAAAATCTGCAAAGGGATACAGACAGGTTTAGTCAGAGGGCAAACATTTGGCAGATGAAGTATAATGTGGGAAAATGTGAGGTTATCCATTTTAGCAGAAATAATAGAAACGCAAATTATAATTTAAATGGAGAAAAATTGCAAAGAGCTGCATTACAGAGAGACTAGGGGGTCTTGTGCATGAAACACAAAAAGTTAGTATGCAGGTACGGCAAGTAATCAGGAAGGCAAATGGAATGTTGGCCTTTATTGCAAGGGGGATAGAGTATAAAAGCAGAGAAGTCCTGCTACAACTGTACAGAGTAATGGTGAGGCCACACCTGGAGTACTGCGTACAGTTTTGGTCTCCGTATGTAAGGAAGGATATACTTACATTGGAGGCTGTTCAGAGAAAGTTTACTAGGTTGATTCCAGAGATGAGGGGGTTGATTTCTGAGCATAGGTTGAGTAGGTTTAGCCTCTACACATTGGAGTTCAGAAGAATGAGAGGTGATCTTATTGAAATTTAATGATAATGAGGGGGCTCGCCAAGCTGGATGCAGAGGGGATATTTCCATTCATAGTGGAAACTAAAATTAGCGGAAATAGTCTCAGAATAAAGAGCCGCCCATTTAAAACTGAGATTTCTTCTCTGAGGGTTGTAAATCCATGGAATTAGCTGCCCCAAAGAGCTGTGCAAGCTGGGTCTTTGAATATATTTAAGGTGGAGAGAGACACATTTTCAGCGATAAGGGAGTAAAGGGTTATGGGGAGCGGGCACCTATGTGGAGTCGAGTCCATGATCAGATCAGCCATGATCTTATTGAATGGGGAGCAGGCTCGAGGGGCCAAATGGCCTACTCCTGCTCCTATTTCTTATATTCTTATGTTATAGACTGCTTCACCTCCACTCCCAATTTTCCCCACCAATTCTAGCTGCGTACAGTTCGACACTCATTGGTTCCCCTCCACCTTTGATGGTGCTGACTCTGGCTGAGTCCAGTTCTACAATCACTTGTTTCCTCTCCCTCTCCTCCAATAATGGTGCTAACTGTGGCTGGGTCTAGTTCTACACTCACTGGTTCCCCTCCCCTGAAGGCACTGACTCTGGCTGGGCTCAGTTCTACACTCACTTGTTCCCCTCCCCTGAAGGTCCTGACTCTGGTTGGGTTCAGTTCTGCACTCACTGGTGCCCCTGCCCTGAAGGTCCTGACTCTGGTTGGGTTCAGTTCTGCACTCACTGGTGCCCCTGCCCTGAAGGTGCTGACTCTGGCTGGGTTCAGTCCCAGACACGAACATTCCAGCACCAAGATGGCCGCGCATGCGCTCTGCTACTAACTGCATCAAGATGGCGGAACGCTGAACATGCTTCCTGTACCAAGATGGCCGCTGTTGCCTTGGGCCTGTGACCGGGAGAAAGCCTCGAATCTGTAACCGCCGATATTCCGGTTATTATAGAAACATAGAAAATAGGGCAGGAGTAGGTCATTCGGCCCTTCGAGCCTGCACCGCCATTCAATGAGTTCATGGCTGAACATGCAACTTCAGTAACCCATTCCTGCTTTCTCGCCATACCACTTGATCCCCCTAGTAGTAAGGACTACATCGAACTCCTTTTTGAATATATTTAGTGAATTGACCTCAACAACTTTCTGTGGTAGCAAATTCCACAGGTTCACCACTCTCTGGGTGAAGAGGTTTCTCCTCATCTCGATCCTAAATAGCTTACACCTTATCCTTAAACTCTGACCCCTGGTTCTGGGAACATTCTTCCTGCATCTAACCTGTCGAAAACCATCAGAACCCCTCTCATTCTTCTGAAGTCCAGTGAATGCAAGCCCAGTTGATCCTGTCTTTCTTGATATGTCAGTCCCACCATCCCGGGAATCAGTCTGGTGAACCTTCGCTGCACTCCCTCTATAGCAAGAATGTCGTTCCCCAAGTTAGGAGACCAAAACTGTACACAATACTCCAGGTGTGGCCTCAACAAAGCTCTGTACAACTGTACTAACACCTCCCTGCCCCTGTACTCAAATCCCCTCGCTATGAAGGCCAACATGCCATTTGATTTCTTAACCGCCTCCTGTATCTGCATGCCAACCGTCAATGACTGATGTACCATGACACCCAGGTCTTGTTGCACCTCCCCGTTTCCTAATCTGTCACCATTCAGGTAATAGTCTGTCTCTCTGTTTTTACCACCAAAGTGGATAACCTCACATTAATCCACATTATTCTTCATCTGCCATGCATTTGTCCACTCACCTAACCTATCCAAGTCAATCTGCAGCCTGATAGCATCCTCCTTGCAGCTCAGGTCCCACTTCCCCCAGAACTGGTTCCAATGTCCCAGGAATTTGAATCCCTCCCTCTTGCACCACTGCTCAAGCCACGTATTTATTCTAACTAACCTGCTCCCTCTACTCTGATTAGCACGTGGCACTGGTAGCAATCCAGAGATTACTACCTTTGAGGTTCTACTTTTTAATTTAACTCCTAGCTCCCTAAATTCAGCTTGTAGGACCTCTTCCCGCTTCTTACCTATATCGTTGGTACCTACATGTACCACGACAACTGGCTGTTCACCCTCCCTCTCCAGAATGCTCTGCAGCCGCTCCGAGACATCTTGACCCTTGCACCAGGGAGGCAACATACTATCCTGGAGTCTCGGTTGCGTCCGCAGAAACTCCGATCTATTCCCTTTACAGTAGAGTCCCCTATCACTATAGCTCTCCCACTCTTTTTCCCAGTGCCGTCATGCGGTCAGTCAGGAGCTGCAGTTGGACACACTTCCCACACACATAGTAGTCAGGGACACTGGAAGCGTCCCTGACTTCCCATGTAACACAGGAGGAGCATGACACATGTCCGAGCTCTGCTGCCATGACTTAACCCTTAAATTAATTTACTTACTAAAATTTACTTAAACACCAAACAGCTACTTATTGGTTGGCTGCCAATTAAACCAATCTAAAAGTCAGTCTAAAAGAGAGTTATACTTACCAGTCGAACAGCCAACCACTTACCAGCTTGGCTGCGACGTCACCTCTCGATTTCAAACCCTCTATCTTTGTCTGCAACTGGTTGGGCTTGTCTCTGGGCCTCTGTCTCCTACTCTCGCACTCCTTATCAGCTGCTCTAGTGTCAGCACAGATAGGAAAAACAAGACAAAGCAGCATCTGCCACCCCTGCTTGCCCGAACTCACCCACTTCCGGGCTTGCAGCGGACACCGGTTGTTTATGAAGCCTCCCCGGCTCCCTGCTGGTCCATTATTCCGCTCCGTCCCGCTGAAAAGGACACTTCTGAGGAGCCTGTCCAAAACATGTCTCCTCCACCTCCGCACATGCTCCAAACACAGCCAGGACCCGCGCCTGCGCACTGAGCTCCTGTAGTCTGGGTGCAGCACATTCTCCCCCGCGGAGAATGCTGGGTACATATGACCATTAGAAAGAGGAACAGGAGTGGGCCACCCAGAACCCCGAGCCTGCTCCCCATTCAATAAAGCCATGGCTGGTCTGATCATGGAATTAGCTCTACTTTTTAGGAAGCTCAGGTTTGGAGACTAGAAGTATCATCTGTTAGTTGGAAAGGGACTGTCATTTCTCTCCGTTCTGTTCCTTGTGGAAATATATCCTGCAGTATTCTGACTATTATGGGCTTCTGAACTCGCACAGATGTTCTGACCACTGGGCAGAATAATGCAACGCTCCAATCTATGGGTGTGGCATTGCTGCTGGCAGGTATCAATCAGTCACATGCTGATTGCCGATTTAGGTCTAAGAGCAAAGCAATTTGAGAGTTGTTCAACCATGATTGGACAGCAATTTCAGTCCAATTGTATGGGTCGACATTTAACAGACAGAACCTTCTCCAGGCCAAAGCCTGGACCCATGTAAACCATAAAGCCACACCAGACTTCTAAGCTGCTATTCTGAAGAATGAGACAGAACAATCAATGAGTTACTCAAGCAAAATGTTGACACTTCTATGAGCGCAGAAGGGTGCTCAAGAATAGACCTGGTGTCTCACTGTACAGATTACAGAATCAGACATCAGTACCTCACTACTTCTTACAGTTGTCTTATTTGTTTCCACTGATGGTGTAGTTGGTATAGCTAGTGTGCAGCTGAGCCCAAGAGGTGAGATAGTCCCAGGTTCAATCATTGCTTTCCGCAGAGCTAGCTGGTCTCAGACAGCAGTTTGGAGATACAGTTGGTTTCGGTGCCCCTGGACTCAGGAAACTAGAATTTCGGCCAGATCCACTGATCCCTACTTGCAAGAAAATTTGTCAAATTTGGACTCGGTTGTGATACCCATGGTCAAGTTCTTTTCGGACATTTACTGAAGGATTGCCACTTGGGAAAGTAGCATACGGCACCCATGTGCTGTCAAACTGTCCCCAGCACGAGTTAGCGCCTTGAGGGGACAGGGCAGGACAGTGAAGAAATTGCCTTTTACATTTAAGGAAAATAGGATCCAATGTCAGGATTGAGTCAGATGGCATTTTCTTTTCAGACTCGTTAGCCAAATGTTGGAACAAAGTCTCCACCAAGCGCAGCTCTCCACCAGCTGGAGTGGCGGCTGTCCTGCAGGAGCTGCTGCTGAGGAATCCGGACTTCCACAATCAAGGTTTTAGGTGGCAGTCGGACGAGAGGGCTGTGGCTGGCGAGGTGACCATGGTCAAGGACCTGCTGGATGGTGGAGGAGCAGGCTGGATGGCGCCAGACATGCTGGCATGGTGCCTAAATTCGGCCGACGTCCACTGCGTGGCCGATGCCATCAAGTCGCTAAAAGCAGCTCTGGGCCCTGACTCTGTTAGGTGTGTCGAGGAGGCTCAAGCACGTGGGGAGATCCCGTCCGAACTGACCCCCATCTGGACGGAATTCCGCATTGGCGCCAAACCCCGCAACCTCCCTCGGGAGCCGGTGCCTCACAACTTGAGCCACCTCGAGGAAATCCCCTCCGTGCCTTTCAGTTCCGCGCGGTGGGGTTTCCTGTACGGGCTGCTCCTGCACACTCTCAACCTTGCCATCCTCATCTGCCATCCGGACACGCCATGGCGTACTATCTTGCCATCCGGAGGAGGCGGGGGTCCCCGATGGAGTGCACTCTACGCAGGAGTCCTCCCGCTATTTATCGGGAACTTGGCCTGGAGGGTGGTGCACGGAGCAGGCCCGTGCAATAAATTTTTAAGTCGGTTCATGGGCTCCCCGGCCGCCTGCAATTTCTGCGGTCTGGAAGAGTCTGTGTTCCACGTTTTAAGTGAATATACGAGGTTGCAGCCCCTGTTCCATTATTTAAATGAGTTGCTTCTCAATTTCTGGCTGCACTTCAGTCCCACACTCCTGATCTTTGGGCACCCTGTGCGGAGCGGAGCGGGTAGGTCCGAAGGCCTACTTGTAGGACTGCTCCTGGGCACTGCCAAGGGTGCCATCAGCCGGTCCAGGCAGCGGGCGGTCGACGGGGTCGTTCAGCCTGACTGCCTGCCTCTCTTCCGTGCTTACATCCGGGCCACGGTGTCCCTGGAGATGGAACACACGGTGTCCACCGGTACGCTCGCGGCCTTCCGTGAGAGGTGGGCACCTGAGGGACTGGAGTGCATTGTCACCCCCGGCAACCAAATTTTAATTTGATTTTATATGTTTTAAAGTTTAATTTGTTTTAATTGCTGGGTTTTAGTGTCCCTTTCCCCTTTTATAGTGGGCACTTGTAAATGATCGTTTTACTACCCAAAAAAAAACAACAAAAAACCCCCACAAAAATCACAAAAAAAAGGGCACGTGAAAAGTGTTTGGAGTGTCCCCCAGATTGGGGGGCACTTGGATTAATTTATTATGTTTTCCCCAAAAGACTTGTTAGCCAAATGTTCCCACGTGGATATGTCGACTAGTTCAAAGAGTCAATAACGAAAAGGAAATCTAACAAAAAAAAATCGAGCTCTGATTATGACGATACTAGTCTACTGATGTACAACCAACCACTCAATGGCACCTCGATGCAGGTAGACAGCTGAGCAGTGTCCTGGAAAGGAATTGTCCAACTTAACCCTGTATTGAAAAGAAAAAGTCTTATTCTTGTCTCCAGTGGCCAAAGGTTCATCAACACTCTTTGACCATTTGATGCTGCAGACCTCATCGAAATAATGTATTAATTTTTTCAGATAGGTTTCAGCCCTCAGCAAGAGGACCTAATTGCCCTGAAATGTGTAGGACTGCAAGGCTGAAGAAGTAACATGCAAAATAAGCAAGCTCATACCATCCCAGCAGAATGTTTGTGATCTGTGTTTGTGTCGAGTTACAGGTACCGAAGTGTTGGTACAGGTGCCAAGCTGCTTGTGTTTAAAAGATCATTTCAATTTCTCATTGCATTTTATTGCAAGGATAGTGTTACTGATCTGTAGGGAAAGCCAAGGACTTTAACATCCTACCATTAGGTCATCAACTTAAATTTCATTAAATTTTATAGCACAGAAGGAGGCCATTCAGCCAATCACATGCCGGCTCTTTGAAAGTGCTGTCCAAATTAGTCCCACGACCCTGCCCTTTCCCCCCCATAGCCTTGCAATTTTTTCCATTTCAAGTATATATCCAATTCCCTTTTGAAAGTTACTATTGAATCTGCACCAGACTGATTCCCGGGATGGCTGGACTGACATGTGAGGAGAGACTGGATCAACTGGGAATTTATACATTGGAGTTTAGAAAGATGAGAGGGGATCTATAGAAACATATAAGATTCTGACGGGACTGGACAAGTTAGATGCGGGAAAAATGTTCCCGATGTTGGGGGAGTCCAGAACCAGGGGACAGTCTTAGGATAAGGGGTAGATCACTTAGGACTGAGATGAGGAGAAACTTCTTCACTCAGAGAGTTGTTAACCTGTGGAATTCCCTGCCGCAGAGAGTTGTTGATGCCAGTTCATTGGATATATTCTAGAGGGAGTTAGATGTGTCCGTTACGATAAGGGCATCAAGGGGTATGGAGAGAAAGCAGGAAAGGGGTACTGAGGGAATGATCAGCCATGATCTTATTGAATGGTGGTGCATGCTCGAAGGGCCGAATGGCCTACTCCTGCACCTATTTTCTATGTTTCTATGTTTCTATGTTTCTATGATTCCCTGCCCACTCCCCGGAACACTTTACTCCCTTATCGCTCAAAAATCTGGCTATCTCTACCTTAAATATATTCAATGACCCAGCCTCCACTGCTCTCTGAGGCAGAGAATTCCACAGATTTACAACACTCTGAGAGAAGCAATTCCTCCTCATTTCAGTTTTAAATGAGCTGAGCAAAAAGGCTGCATTTGTGACTCGAACAGGATTTACTGTGATTGCTTTGGGCACTGAACCATGTTCATTCTGGCACCTCATGTTTGTTTCTGATCATCTTAATAACCCCTATACCTGAGCTGGAGATTAATATTGTGTATAAATGTTGAATACATTATCTTTGTTTCAAACACATTGTGTCGAATATTTGATTCCTCCATGATCAGAGGAGACTGTTTGATGTTCTGTTACTGACTCTTCCATTTTAGTACTTTTTATTAATCTAACATATATCACTTCTCACCTAGTTCGCCTTCTATCAAACCCCAAACTTGTTCCATTTGAGTACATGGGTTGTGGTTGTTGTAGAATTAACTGCAGTGTCTCACCTTAAACTCAGCTGAAATCCTTGCAAACAGCCCTTTATTGAACCATCTTGCATAAGGTTTGAAATCTGTTACTTTCTGTAATCCATTTTTGGAACCGATTGAATTTTAAAAACTCATCCATGCATTTTGCACGTGATAGCCTGTGAAATATTCTGATATTTGTAATTGTCATTGCCACACACTCCGTTCCCGACTGACAAACTGTATCCCTCTCCCCAACTTCTGTCTGAGCCTCAACCAGACTGTTCGTAACCTTGGTTTCATACTTAACCCTGAAGTAGGTTATTTGATCAGATATCAACAGCATAATTAAGACTGCCAATTTCCACCTCTGCAACATCATCCGTCCCCGCTCTTGCCTCA
Organism: Pristiophorus japonicus; assembly: GCF_044704955.1. Classification (NCBI taxonomy): domain Eukaryota; kingdom Metazoa; phylum Chordata; class Chondrichthyes; family Pristiophoridae; genus Pristiophorus; species Pristiophorus japonicus. Next base: position 347,640 of record NW_027254412.1, on the reverse strand, counting down.
GCTCATCCACTGCTGAAGCCCTCATCCATGCCTGTGTGACTTCTGGACTTGACTATTCCAATGCACTTCTCCCACATTCTACTCCACATAAACTAGTGTTAATCCAAAATTCGGCTGCCCATGCCCTAACTCGCACCAAGTCCAGCTCACCCATCACCGCAGTGCTCACTGACCTACATTGGCTTCTAGTTGAGCAACTCCTTGATTTCAAAATTCTTATACTTATTTTCAAATCCCTCCGTGACCTTGCCCCTCCCTAGCACTGTAAATTCCTCCAGCCCCACAACCACCGCTGACACCCACCCACCCATGAGATATCTGTCTTCCTGAGCATCCCTGATTATAATTGGTGGCTGTGCCTTCTGTTGCCCAGGCCCCAAGTTCTGGAAAACCCAGCCTAAACCTTGCTGTCTAACCTGTGCAGTACCTGCCCTGGCAGTTCTTGATGGGATAGTGTAGAGCAAGCTTTTCTCTCTTATCTAACCTGTGCTGTATCTTCCCTCCGAGTGTTTGATGGGACAGTGTAGAGTGTTGTTCCTGCCCTGGGAATGTTTAATGAGACTAGCGGGAGTTTTACTCTGTATCTAACCCGTGCTGTACCTGCAATGAGAGTGTTTGATGGAGCAATCTATGGGGAGCTTTACTCTCTGACTGACCCGTGCTGTGCCTGTTGTGTGAGTGTTTGATGGGACAGCGTAGCGTGGGATTAACTCTGTATCTAACCTATGCTGTACCTACCCTGTGAGTGTCTGGGACAGGCTAGAAGGAGACTTATCCTTTAATAACCCATGCTGTGCCTACCTGGGAATGTCTAGTGAGACTGTGTAGAGGGAGCTTTACTCTGCATCTAACCTGACTTGTCCTCCTCATCATCATCATCATCATCATAGGCAGTCCCTCGGAATCGAGGAAGACTTGCTTCCACTCCTGAAGTGAGTTATTTGATGTCTGAACAGTCCAATATGAGAGCCACAGACTCTGTCATAGGTGGGACAGATAATCATTGAGGGAAGGGGTGGGTGTGATTGGTTCGCCACATGCTCTTTCCGCTGCCTGCGCTTGATTTCTTCATGCTCTCGGCATTGAGACTCGAAGTGCTCAGCAACTTCCCGGATGCACTTTCTCGAATTAAGGTGGTCTTTGGCCAGGGAATCCCAGTTGTCAGTGGGGATGTCGCACTTTATCAGGGAGGCTTTGAGGGTGTCCTTGTAACGTTTCCGCTGCCCACCTTTGGCTCATTTGCCATGAAGGAGCTCCACATAGAGCACTTGGTTTGGGAGTCTTGTGTCTGGCATGCGAACTATGTGGCCTGCCCAGTGGAGTTAACCGAGTGTGGTCAGTGCTTCAATACTGGGGACGTTAGCCTGGACAAGGACGCTGATGTTGGTGTGCCAGTCCTCCCAGGGGATTTGTAGGTTCTTGCAGAGACATTGTTGGTGATATATCTCCAGTGACTTGAGCGTCTACTGTACATGGTCCATGCCTCTGAGCCATACAGGAGGGCGGGTATTACTACAATCCTGTAGGCCATGAGCTTGATGGTACCTGCCCTGCGAATGGTTGATGGGACAGTGTAGAGGGAGCTTTACTCTGTATTTAACCCATGCTGTACCTACCCTTGCAATGTCTGGCAGAACAGAGTAGAGGGAGATTCTCTCTATATCTATCCGATGCTATATCTGCCCTGGAATGACTGGACAAGTTAGATGGAGATGTAGTCTGTACCCAACTTGTGCTGTACTTGCCCTGGGAATGACTGATGGAACAGTATAGAGGGAGCTGTATCATCTTTGTTTAACCCATGTTGTTCTTGCTCTGGGAATGTTTGATGGGACAGTGTGGAGGGAGCTTTACTCTGTATCTAACCCATGCTGTACCTTCCCTGCAAGTGTCTGATGGGACAGCGTATTGAGATCCTTACTGTGTACCTACTCATGTCCGTGATACACCGTAGAGGACAAAAATCACACTGTGACTCCGGGAGGAGCTCCTCAGCCACAGGGAGAAGACGGTTTGGGAGGATTCTAGTGATGGCTTTCCCAGTGGCTGATAACAGGGCGATCCATCTGTAATTGCCGCAATTGGACTTGTCCCCTTTGTTAAAGATTACTGCATCTCTGAGATCTCCAGGCATGCTCTCCTCCTTCCAGATGAGAGAGATGAGGTCATGCATTTTTGCCAATATTGCCTCTCTGCTATAATTTCGTGCCTCAGTGGGAATTTCATCCGCTCCCATTGCCTTGTTGTTCTTGAGCTGGTGGATGGCCTTCTCTATCTCGTGCAGGGCTGGGGTTTTGCGGAGATGTTGGCGGGTAGCATGCTGTGGGTTGGAGTCGAGGACACTCGAGTCAAAGGCAGAGTCTCAGTTAAAGAGATCTTCGAAGTGCTCCTTCCAGCGGGTCCTGACTGCCTCAGTGTCCTTGATGAGTGTTTCCCCATTCTTGGCCAGCAGTGGGGTGGGGCCTTGGGTGCTTGGGCAATAGGTGGCCTTGACTGCGATGAAGACTCGTCACACATCATGGCTGTCGGCAAGCTGCTGAACCTCCTGTGATTTCTCGACCCACCATCTATGCTTTAGGTCACAGGTTTTTTCTTGGACCTCGGCCTTAAGCCGTCTGTAATGCTGCTTTGCTGCTCCCGAGTTGGGTTGTTGTTTTAGGTTCAGAAATGACCTGTGCTTGCTAACAATTAGCTCCTGTATCTCCTCGTCATTCTCATTAAACCAGTCCTGGTGTTTCCTCGATCAGACCAACATCACCAGCATCAAAGCACTGACCACACTCGACCAGTTCCATTGGGTGGGCCAAATTGTTCACAACTATTTTAAGTAAAACAATAATCAAGTGTCCCCTGATTAAAGTGGGGAGGGGCGTCACACTCCAGAAACTTTCATTAAAGTGCCCCTTTATTATTTTTGAGGGCACCAAAAACAAAACTTAACAATTCAACATTAAGGGAAGCTTTGTCAAATTAAATCAAATTTATTAAAATTAAAATTCAGTTCCCTCTTGAAATGATGCACTCTAGTCTCTGAGGTGGCCATCTCTCGTGGATACCGCATGCTCCATCTCCAGGGACACAAATAGAAACATAGAAACATAGAAAATAGGTGCAGAAGTAGCCCATTCGACCCTTCTAGCCTGCACCGCCATTCAATGAGTTCATGGCTGAACATGCAACTTCAGTACCCCATTCGTGCTTTCGCGCCATACCCTTTGATCCCCCTAGTAGTAAGGACTTCATCTAACTCCTTTTTGAATATATTTAGTGAATTGGCCTCAACAACTTTCTGTAGTAGAGAATCCCCAGGTTCAGCACTCTCTGGGCGAAGAAGTTTCTCCTCATCTCAGTCCTAAATGGCTTACCCCTTATCCTTCGACTGTGACCCCTGGTTCTGGACTTCGCCAACATTGGAACATTATTCCTGCATCTAACCTGTCTAAACCCAGCAGAATTTTAAACGTTTCTATGAGATCCCCTCTCATTCTTCTGAACTCCAGTGAATACAAGCCCAGTTGATCCAGTCTTTCTTGATATGTCAGTCCCGCCATCCCGGGAATCAGTCTGGTGAACCTTCGCTGCACTCCCTCAATAGCAAGAATGTCCTTCCTCAAGTTAGGAGGCCAAAACTGTACACAATACTCCAGGTTTGGCCTCACCAAGGCCCTGTACAACTGTAGCAACACCTCCTAGTCCCTGTACTCAAATCCCCTCACTATGAAGGCAAACATGCAATTTGCTTTCTGAACCGCCTGCTGTACCTGCATGCAACCTCCAATGACTGATGTACCATGACACCCAGGTCTCGTTACACCTCCCCTTTTCCTAATCTGGCTTGCCACATTGTTCACATGGTTCACACAAGACTCCCAAAGCAAGCGCTCTGCTCAGAACTTCTACATGGCAAGCGAGCTCAAGGTGGGCAGACGAACCATTTCAAGTGCACCGTCAAAGCTTCCTTGATAAAATGCAACATCCCCACTGATACCTGGGAGTCCCTGGCCAAAGTTCACTCTAAGTAGAGGAAATGCATCCGGGGAGGGCGCTGAGCACCTCAAGTCTCATCGCTGAGCGCATGCAGAAACCAAGCAGAGGAGCATGCGGCAAACCAGTTCCACGCACCCTTTCTTTCAACGACTGGCTGTCCTACCTGTGACCGAGACTGTAATTCCCGTATTCGACTGTTTAGTCACCTAAGAACTCACCTTTCGAGTGTAAGCAACTCTTCCTCGATTTCGAGGGACTGCCTATAATGATGATGATGTGTACCTAACCTGTATTGTGCCTGTCCTGTGCAATTTTGGATTGCCTGTTTAAAAATACATTTACCCTGCATCTAAATTATGCTGTACTTGCCCTGTGAGTGTTTGATGGGACAGTGTAGAGGGAGATTCACTCTGTATCTAACCCATGCTGTGCTTGCACTGGGAGTGTTTGATGGGACAGTGCAGAGGGAGCTTCACTCTGTATCTAACCCCTGCTGTACCTGCCCTGGGAGTGTTGGATTGGTGAATGTAGAGGGAGCTTTACTCCAGATCTAACCCGTGCTGTACCTGCCCTGGGAGTGTTTGATAGGTCACTGTAGAGGGAGCTTTACTCTCTATCTAACATGTGCTGTACCTGCCACCAGTACGCTTGCGGCCTTCTGCAAGAGATCAGCACCAGACGGACTGGAGTGCATCATCGCCTGCAGCAACCAACTGTTAATTTGATTTAAGTTTACCGTCCAAAGTTTAATTGGTTTATTTTGTGTCTCCTTCCCCCTTTAATCAGGGGGCTTTTTATTTACAGATTAACAACAAAATACTTGTGCTGTACCTGCCCTGGGATTGTTTCTTGGGACAGTGCAGAGTGAGCTTTATTCTGTATCTAACCCGTGCTGTAAATGCCCTGGGAATACCTGGTGGGACAGTGTAACTGGATCCTTACTGTGTATTTAATATGTGCTGTACCTGCCCTGGGAGTGTTTGATGAGTCAGCGTACAGCAAGCTTTAAATTGTAACTAACCCGTGCTGTACCTGCCCTGGGATTGTTTAGGACAGTACAGAGGGAGCTTTACTCTGTACAGAACCGTGCAGTATCTTGCCCACTCCTGCACCGATTTAACATGGTCTTATGTACCCAGCGTGCCCCGCGGAGAAGAAAGTGCCGCATCCAGACTACAGGAGCTCAGTGCGCAGGCGCGGGCCCTGGCTGTGTTTGGAGCATGCGCGGTGCGTGTAATGGCGGCAGCGACACGTTTTGTATAGGCTCCTCAGAAGTTTCCTTTTCATCGGGATAGAGTGGAGAAATGGACCAGCGGGGAGCCGGGGAGGCTTCATAAACAACCGCTGCCTGCCGCAAGCCCGGAATAATAACCGGAATATCGGCGGTTGCAGCTTCGGGGCTTTCTCCCGTCACAGGCCCAGGATAACGGCGGCCATCTTCGTACAGGAAGGCAGGTTCAGCGCTCCTCCATTTTGATTCAGTGAGTAGCACAGCGCATGCGCCGGCATCTTGGTGCAGGAACAATGTGAATGATGTCAGTGTCTGGAACTGAACCCAGCCAGAGTCAGTACCTTCAGGGGAGGGGAACCAGTGAGTGTAGAACTGAACCCAGCCAGAGTCAGTACCTTCAGGGGAGGGGAACCAGTGAGTGTAGAACTGAACCCAGCCAGAGTCAGTACCTTCAGGGGAGGGGAACCAGTGAGTGTAGAACTGAACACAGCCAGAGTCAGTACCTTCAGGGGAGGGGAACCAGTGAGTGTAGAACTGAACCCAGCCAGAGTCAGCACCTTCAGGGGAGGGGAACCAGTGAGTGTAGAACTGAACACAGCCAGAGTCAGTACCTCCAGGGGAGGGGAACCAGTGAGTGTAGAACTGAACCCAGCCAGAGTCAGTACCTTCAGGGGAGGGGAACCAGTGAGTGTAGAACTGAACCCAGCCAGAGTCAGTACCTTCAGGGGAGGGGAACCAGTGAGTGTAGAACTGAACCCAGCCAGAGTCAGCACCTTCAGGGGAGGGGAACCAGTGAGTGTAGAACTGAACCCAGCCAGAGTCAGCACCTTCAGGGGAGGGGAACCAGTGAGTGTACAACTGAACCCAGCCAGAGTCAGTACCTTCAGGGGAGGGGAACCAGTGAGTGTAGAACTGAACCCAGCCAGAGTCAGTACCTTCAGGGGAGGGGAACCAGTGAGTGTAGAACTGAACCCAGCCAGAGTCAGTACCTTCAGGGACCAGTGATTGATTGGTGCCCGGCCCCGCCCCCCGCCACTGATTGGCGCGGAGCAGCGCCCTGGGTGGTCTGGTGCCCCGCGCCGCCTCGCCATTGGCTGCGGGCTGAGTGTTGCGGGTGGGCGGTATGTTGGGGGGCTCCGCTCGCAGCCTTTGAGCTCAGGGCCCAGGTGAGGTGAGGCGGAGTTGTGCGCAGGCGCGGGGCCAGCCTATTGTGGGAGATTAGCTGCGGACGGACGATGTTTTGCCCCCCCCGGGCGGAGGATGGATGAGCAGCCCGGGCAGCGCGCTCAGCCTCCCTGAGGACTCACCTTCTCACGGACACGCGCGGGCGGTGAGATTTGCCGCCGAGTCGGCGGGTGGCGGCTGTGGGGCACCTTCGGGCGGGGACGGGCTTTGGTTACTGTCGGGGTTTGCCGGGAGTTCGGCCGCCATCTTTGGGCAGCACGGGACCGCCCACCACGGGGGGCGGGGCTTCCTCGACGTCACAATACTTTCCATTGTCCCGCTGCAGGTCAGGGAGCATGTGCGGCGGCCATCTTACTGCAGGGAGCAGGTGCAGGATGGGGACCAGTGACATGAACACATGAGAACATCAGAAATAGGAGATGAGTCGGCCCTTTGGCCCCTCGAGCCTGCCGCCATTCAATAAGATGATGGCTGCAGCATCTGGGGTGGTTCTCCTTGGAGCAGTGAAGGTGCAGGGCAGGTTTAACAGAGATGCTCACAATCAGGAAGGCTTTAGATTGAGTCAGGGAACAGAGTGGTTCTGCTCACACAATCAGAGAACGGTTACAGCACGGAAGGCCATTCGGCCCATCGAACCCTTGCCTGCTCCCAGCTAGTCCCACTGCCTGCCCTTCCCCCAGCCCTGCAAATGTTTTCTTTCAGATACTTATCCAACTTTTTTTTTTGAATGCTGTGATTGAGTCTTCCTCCACCACCCTTTCAGGCCGTGCTTTCCGGATCCTAACCACTCGCTGCGTAAAATAGATTTTCTGATGTCACCTTTGGTTCTTTTGCCATTCACCTTAAATCCATCTCCTCTGATTCTCTACCCTTCTGCCAGTGGGAACAGTATCTCTCTATCTACTCTGTCCACACCCCTCATGATTTTGAACACTTCTATCAATTCTCCTCTCAACCTTCTCTGCTCTAAGGAGAACAACCCCAGCTTCTCCAGTCAATCCACGGAACTGAAGTCCCTCATCTCGTGAATCATTCTTGTCAATCTTTTCTGCACCCTCTCTCAGGCCTTCACATCCTAATGTGCGGTGCCCAGAATTGGACACAATGCTCCAGTTGAGGCCGAACCAGTGTTTTACAAAGGTTCATCATAACCTCCTTGCTTTTGTACTCTGTGATGCCCAGCTACCTGTAAGCTTTTTTAACTGCTTTCCCAACCTGTCCTGCCACCTTCAGTGATTTGTGCACATATACCCGCAGGTCTCACTGTTCATGCACCCCCTTTCGGATTGTACCCTTCAGTTTATATTGTCTATCCTTGTTTATTTCATCATGCTTCTCTAATTTTATTTCTTCACTCAGGTTCACGGTCTTGTTTTATTTCTTCCTCCAAGCCCCTCAACTTAATCTGGCAGTGTAATGTTGGCGAGTAGTGATTGATTGCCCTGGAAACCAACAGGAAGAGAGGTCAGAGGCCGGAGTGCCCAGGGAGCAGCGAGTTCTGCAACCAATCGCGGTGCTTGAGGGGTGGATCCTGAGTCGGCCTGTCGGGTGAGTCTGTGTGAATCCCTGTTAAACAATTTATCTTTTAAAAGTTAAATCAAGATTTCTTTTGTTAACAAAACAATGTAACATTGCTCAGTTTTTTGTTTTCCTGGAGCTCCTATTATGAGTTTCAGACACTTCAGTGCCAAGTTAATCAGGTGTTTAAATGTCATTCATTTTCCTCTTTCCATGACGCTGTTAGTTAAAGGGACAGAGATTGATTTCCCCGCATTATGCATTTGTAGTATTTAAAGTAACATCCTTCCTGTTGGTAGGGAATTACATTCTGTGCTGGGCGAGATGGCTGGTGGTATCAGCCTTTAAAATACGCATTCTCTTGTTCAAATCTCTCCAGGGTCTCACCCTTCCCTATCTCTGTAACCTCCTCCAGCCCACCAACCCTCTTTGGAACAAAGGAGGCTGAAGGGAGATCTTAATGAGGTGTATAATATTATGAGCGGCCTAGATAGAGTGGAGAGGAAGGACCTATTTCCCTTCACAGAGTGGTCAGCAACCAGCAGAACTTTTTAGCCAGTACACAGCAAGCCCAAAAAGGGGTAGGTGGAAGGGGTATCGATGGGACAGCATTTTGGTGCTAGTGATCATAATTCAGTTTTATTTAGGGTAGTTATGGAAAAGGACAAAGACAGACCATGAATAAAAGTTCTCAATTGGGGAAAAGCCAATTTTACTAAGCTGAGATGTGGTTTAGCCAAAGTGGACTGGAAACAGCTATTTGAATTGGTGAGAGATTGGGAAACGTTGGTGTTCAGAGGGACCTTGGTGTCCTTGTACACGAATCACTGAAAGTTAATATGTAGGTACAGCAAGCAATGAAGAAAGCAAATGGTATGTTGGCCTTTATTACAAGAGGATTTGAGTACAAGAGTAAAGACGTCTTACTGCAATTATATAGGTTCCTGGTGAGACTGCAGCTGGAGTATTGTGTACAGTTTTGGCTGCTTACCTAAGGAAGGATGTACTTGCTGTTGAGGATGGCAACGAAGGTTCACCAAACTGAATTCCTGGGATGGGAGGATTGTCCTATGAGGAGAGATTGAGTAGACTAGGCATGTATTCTCTAGAGTTTAGAAGAATGAGAGATGATCCCATTGAAACATACAAAATTCTTACAAGGCGTGACAGGATAGATGCAGGGAGGATGTTTCCTCTGGCTGAGGAGTCTAGAACCAGGGGTCACAGTCTCAAAATAAGGGGTTGGCCATTTAGGACTGAGATGAGCAGAAACTTATTCACTCATTAATCTTTGTAATTCTCTACCCCAGAGGGCTGTGGAGGCTCTGTCTTTGAGCATATTAAAGACAGAGATCGATAGATTTTTGTAAATTAAGGTAATCAAGGGATATGGAATAGTGCAGGAAAGTGAAGTTGAGGTAGAAGATCAGCCATGATCTCATTGAATGGCAGAGCAGGCTCGAGGGGCCGAATGGCTTACTCCTGCTCTGAAATCTTATGTTCTTATGTTGAAGTTAAATCAGTCTCAGAGCAGTGGGAGGTATTCAAGGAGAAGATAATGAGGGTTCAGAGGAAGTATGTTACCTTAAAGAAAAAGGGTGGGACTAATAAATCTAGAGTCCCCTGGATATCAACATAAGAAATAGCGGCAGGAGGAGGCGATAATGTCCCTCGAGCCTGCTCCGCCATTCAATGAGATCATGGCTGATCATCGCCCTCAACTCCACTTTCCCGCCTGATCTCCAGATCCCTTGATTCCCTTAATATACAAAAATCTATCTATCTCAACCTTGAATAGACTGAGCATCCACAGCCCTCTGGGGGAGAGAATGCCAAAGATTCACAACTCTCTGAGTGAAGAAATTCCTCCTCATCTCTGTCTTAAATGGCCTACCCCTTATCCTGAGACTGTGCCCCTAGTTCTTGACAGTCCAGCCAGGGGAATCAACCTCTCAGCATCTAACCTGTCAGTCCCCTTCAGAACCTTGTATGCTTCAATGAGATCACCTCTCATTATTCTAAACTCGAGAGTGTATAGGCCCATTCTACACACTATCTCATCATAAGACAGCCCTCTCATCCCAGGAATCTTGTGAACCTTTGTTGCACCGTCTCCAAGGCAAGTGTTTCCGTCCTGAGATAAGAAAACAAAACTGTGCCCAATACTCCAGGTGTGGTCTCACCAAGGCCCTGTGCAATTGTAGCAAGACCTCCTTACTCTTATACTCCAAACCCTTGCAATAAAGGACAAACCATTTCCCTTCCTTATTGCTTGCATATCTGCATGCTCACTTTCTGTGTGTCTTGCACAAGGACACCCCGAATCTCTCTAAACACCAATGTTTAAAAGTTTCTCGTAATTTAAAAGATACTCTGTTCTTCTGTTGTTCCTACCAAAGTGAATAACCTCACATTTCCCTACATTATACTCCATCTGCCACCTTACTGCCCACTCACAGAGTCTATCTATGTATATCTTGCAGACTCTTGTGTTCTCACAGCTTACTGTCCCACCTAGTTTTGTATCCTAAACAAATTTGGATACATTACACTCGGTCCCTTCATCTCGGTCATTAATCATAAAATCATCGAAATTTACAGCATGGCAGGAGACCATTTCAGCCCACCGTGTCCGTGCCGGCTGATGAACAGCTATCCAGCCTAATCCCACTCTCCAGCTCTCGGTCCGTAGCCCTGTCGGTGATGACACTTGAAGTGCACATCCGAGTATTTTTCAAATGTGCTGAGTGTTTCTGCCTCTACCACCCTTTCAGGCAGTGAGGTCCAGACCCCCACAAACCTCCAGGTGAAGAAAATTCCCTGCATATCTCCTCTAAACCAATTACTTTAAATCTGTGCCTCCTTGTTGTTGATCCCTCTGCCAAGGGAAATAGGTCCTTCCTATCCACTCTATCCAGGCCCCTCATAATTTAATACACTTTCATCAGGTCTCCCCTCAGTGTCCTCTGATCCAAAGAAAATGGACTCTGCATCTCCAATCTTTCCTCATAGCCAAAATTCTCCAGTCCAGGTAACATTCTTGTAAATCTCCTCTGTACCCTTTCCAGTACAATCACATCTTTCCTGTAATGTGGTGACCAGAACTGCACACAGTATTCCAACTGCGGCCTAACCAGTTCAAGCATAACCTCCTAGCTCTTGTATTCCATGCCTCGACTAATAAAGGTAAGTATTCCATATGCCTTCTTAACCACTTTATATACCTGGCCTGCCACTTTCAGGGATCTGTGGACCTACACTCCAAGGTCCCTTTGTTCCTCTACAATTTTCAGTGTTGTAGCATTTAATGTGTAATCCCTTGCCTTGTTAGACCTCCCCAAATGTATTACCTCACACTTATCCGGATTAAATTCCATTTGCCACTTTACTGCCCACCTGACCAGTACATTGATATCTTCCTGCAGTCCGCAGTTTTCTTCTTAATTCTCAACCACGCAGCCTATTTTAGTGTCACCTTCAAACTTCTTAATCATACCAACAACATTGAAGTCCAAGTCATTGATATATACCACAAAAAACAAGGGACCCAGCACTGAGCCCTGCAGAACCCCACTGGAAACAGCCTTCCAGTCACAAAAACACTGAATGGTCCACTCCTGCAACTATTTTCTATGTTTCTATGACCCAACTTCCACAGCTCCCTGAGGCAGCAAATTCCACAGATTTACAACCCTTTGAGAGAAGACATTCCTCCTCATCTCAATTTTAAATGGGTGGCCCCTTATTCTAAGATTATGCCCTCTAGTTCGAGTCTCCCCATCAGTGGGAACATCCTCACTGCATCCACCTTTTCCCGCCCCCTCATAATCTTATACGTTTCGATAAGATCACCTCTCATTCTTCTGAATTCCACTGGGAAGAGGCCCAAACTACTCAACCTTTCCTCATAAGTCATCCCCCTCATCTCCGAAACCTTCTCTGAACTGCCTCCAAAGCAAGTATATCCTTTCATAAACATGGATCAGGAAGGCCAAGATTCCGTTCGCCTTCCTGATCACTTGCTGTACCTGTATACTGTGCTTTTGTGTTTCATGCACAAGTACCCCCAGGTCCCGCTGTACTGCAGCACTTTGCAATCTTTCTCCATTTAAATAATAACTTGCTCTTTAATTTTTTTTCTGTCAAAGTGCATGACCTCACACTTTCTAATATTATACTCCATCTGCCAATTTTTTTCCCATTTACTTAGCCTGTCTATGTCCTTTTGCAGATTTTATGTGTACTCACACATTGCTTTTCCTCTCATCCTTTGTATCGTCAGCAAACTCGGCAACATACATTCAGTCCCTTCTTCCAAGTTCTTTAATATAGAATGTAAATAGTTGGGGTCCCAGCACTGATCCCTGCAGCAACCCACTAGTTACTGGTTGCCAACCAGAGAATGAACCATTTATCCGACTCTCTGTTTTCTGTTAGTTAGCCAATCCTCTATCCTTGCTGATATATTACCACCAACCCTGTGAACTTTTATCTTGTGCAGTAACCTTTTACGTGGCACCTTGTCAAATGCCTTCTGGAAGTCCAAATACACCACACTCACTGGTTCCCCTTTATCCACCCTGTTTGTTACATCCTCAAAGAATTCCAGCAAATTTGTCAGACATGCCTTCCCCTTCATAAACCCATGGTGACTCTGCCTGACCGAATTTTGCTTTTCCAAATATCCTGCTACTGCTTCTTTAATAATGGACTCCAACATTTTCCCAACCACAGAAGTGAGGCTAACTGGTCCAGAGTTTCCTGCTTTTTTTCTGCCTCCTTTGTTAAATAAGGACGTTACATTTGCAGTTTTCCAATCGCTGGGACCTCCCCAGAATCCAGGGAATTTTGGTAAATTACAACCAATGCATCCACTGTCCCTGCTGCGACTTCTCTTAAGACCCTAGGGTGCAAGCCATCAGCTCCAGGGGATTTATCCACCTTTAGTCCCATTATCTTACTGAGTACCACCTTCTTCGTGATTGTGTTAAGTTCCTCCCCCCTGTAGCCCCTTGACTGTCCACTGTTGGGATATTGTTAGTGTCCTCGGCCGTAAAGACTGATAGAATATATTTGTTCAGTGTTTCTGCCACCTCCATGTTCCCCATTACTAATTCCCTGATCTCGTCCTATAAGGGACCAACATTTACTTTAGCCACTCTTTTCCTTTTTATGTACCTATAGAAACTCTTGCTATCTGTTTTTATATTTTGTGCTAGTTTACTTTCATAGTCTATCTTCCCTTTCTTAATAATTTTTTTTAGTCATTCTTTGCTGGCTTTTAAAAGCTTCCCAGTCTTCTGTCCTCCCACTAGTTTTGGCCACTTTGTATGCCCTTGTTTTTAATTGGATACCGTCCTTTATTTCTTTAGTTAGCCACGGCTGGCTATCTTTTCTTTTACACCCTTTCCTCCTCACTGGAATATATTTTTCTTGAGAGTTGTGCAATCAATATCTCCTTAAATGTACACCACTGTTCATCAACCGTCCTGCACTTTAATCTATTTTCCCAGTCCACTTTACCCAACTCTGCCCTCATACCTACATAGTCTCCTTTATTTAAGATTAGTACGCTGGTTAGAGATCCAACTTTCTCACCCACCATCTGAATTTCAAATTCAGATCATGCTATGATCACTCATTCCAAGAGATCCTTTACTAGGAGATTGTTTATTAATCCTGTCTCATTACACAGGACCAGATCTAAGATAGCCTGCCCCCTGGTTGGTTCCGTTACATACTGCTGAAGGAACCCATCCCTTATGCACTCTATGAACTCCTCCTCAAGGCTACCCTGACCAATTTGGTTTGTCCAATCAATATGGAGGTTAAAATCACCCATGATTATTGCTGTTCCCTTTTTACAAGCCCCCACTATTTCCTGGTTTATGCGCTGACCAACAGAGTAGCTATTGTTAGGGGGCCTATAGACTACACCCACCAGTGACTTTTTCCTCTTATTGTTCCTTATCTCCACCCAAACCGTTTCAACATCCTGATCATTTGAGCCAATATCGTTTCGTACTATTGCAGTGATTCCATCCTTTATCAATAGAGCTACTCCACCTCCTTTTCCTTTCTGTCTGTGTTCCGGATTGTCCAGTACCGCTGAATATTTAATTCCCTAATTGCTCACCTTGCAACCACGTCTCTCTAATGCCTATCAGATCATACCCATTTGTATCTTTGTGCCGTCAACTCATCTATTTTGTTACAAATGCTACGTGCATTTAGACAAAGTGCCTTGTTTTTTTACACTTTTTTCCTGCTTGTTTCCTCTCTCCTCCAAACTCACTTTCTTTCTTTTTGCTTCCTAATTCCAGCTTTACTCCCCTCCCTACTGACTCTATTTTCAGGTTCCCATCCCCCTGCCAAGCTAGTTTTAAACTCTCCACAACAGCACTAGCAAACCCCCCCGCCACGAGGATATTGGTCCCAGCTCTGTCCGGATTGTCCATGTCCCACCTCCCCCAGAAGCGGTCCCAGTGCCTCAGGAAACTAACGCCCTCCCGCCTGCACCATCTCTCCAGCCAGGCATTCATCTGCTCTATCCTCCTGTTTCTGTACTCACTAGCTCGTGACATTGGGAGGAATCCGGAGATTACTACCTTTGAGGTCCTGCTTTTTAATCTCTCTCCTCACTCCCTGAACTCTGCGTGCTGGAGAGGGGAGGGAGGGGAAACAGTGAGCGTGGAATTGAACACAGCCAGAGTTAGCGCCTTAAGGGACGGGGCAGATGGGAGGGAGGGGAACCACTGAGTATACAACTGGACCCAGCCAGAGTCAGCACCTTCAGGGGAGGGGAACCAGTGAGTGCAGAACTGAACCCAGCCAGAGTCAGTACCTTCAGGGGAGGGGAACCAGTGAGTGCAGAACTGAACCCAGCCAGAGTCAGTACCTTCAGGGGAGGGGAACCAGTGAGTGTAGAACTGAACCCAGCCAGAGTCAGTACCTTCAGGGGAGGGGAACCAGTGAGTGTAGAACTGAACCCAGTCAGAGTCAGCACCTTCAGGGGAGGGGAACCAGTGAGTGTAGAACTGAACCCAGCCAGAGTCAGCACCTTCAGGGGAGGGGAACCAGTGAGTGTAGAACTGAACCCAGCCAGAGTCAGCACCATCAGGTGAGGAGAGGGAGGGGAACCAGTGAGTGTAGAACTGATCCCAGGCAGAGTCAATACCTTCAGGGGAGGGGAACCAGTGAGTGTAGAACTGAACCTAGCCAGAGTCAGTACCTTCAGGGGAGGGGAACCAGTGAGTGTAGAACTGAACCCAGCCAGAGTCAGCACCATCAGGTGAGGAGAGGGAGGGGAACCAGTGAGTGTAGAACTGATCCCAGGCAGAGTCAATACCTTCAGGGGAGGGGAACCAGTGAGTGTAGAACTGAACCCAGCCAGAGTCAGTACCTTCAGGGGAGGGGAACCAGTGAGTGTAGAACTGATTCCAGCCCGAGACAGCACCTTCAGGGGCGGGGACAGAGGGGAACCAGTGAGTGCAGAACTGAAACCAGACAGATTCAGCATCTTCAGGGGAGGAAAGGAGAGACAGTTGAGAGAAGGTTCATGAGGGTGATTCCGGAGATGAGAGGGTTGACTTATAAGGAAATATTGAGTCGGGATAAATGGTTCATTCTCAGTTTGGCAATCAGTAACTAGTGGGTTGCCGCAGGGTTCAGTGCTGGGACCCCAACTATTTACAATCTATATTAGCGACTTGGAAGAAGGGACCGAGTGTAGTGTAGCCAAGTTTGCTGATGATACAAAGATGGGAGGAAATGCAATGTGTGAGGAGGACACACAAAATATGCAAAACGACATTGACAGGCTACGTGAGTTGGCAAAAATTTGGCAGATGGAGTATAATGTTGGAAAGTGTGAGGTCATGCACTTTGGCAGAAAAAAAATCACAGAAGAAGTTATTATTTAAATGGAGAAAGATTACCAAGTGCTTCTGTACAGCGGGACCTGGGGGGACTTGTGCATGAAACACAAAAGATCAGTATGCAGGTACAGCAAGTGATCAGGAAGGCCAATGGAATCTTGGCCTTTATTACAAAGGGGATGGAGTATAAAAGCTGGGAAGTCTTGCTACAGTTGTACAGGGTATTGTTGAGGCCACACTTGGAATACTGCGTACAGTTTTGGTTTCTGTATTTACGAAAGGATATACTTGCTTTGGAAGCAGTTCAGAAAAGGTTCACAAAGTTTATTCCGGAGATGAGGGGGTTGAATATGTTGGGCCTCTACTCATTGGAATTCAGAAGATAGAAAAGTGATCTTATCGAAATATATAAGATTATGAGGGGGCGTGACAAGGTGGATGCAGAGAGGATGTTTCACTGATGGGGGAGACTAGAACTAGAGGGCATAATCTTAGAATAAGCAGCCCCCATTTAAAACTGAGATGAGGAGAAAATTCTTCTGAGGGTTGTGGATGTGTGGAATTCACTGCCTCAGAGAGCTGTGGAAGCTGGGACATTGTATAAATTTAAGACAGAAATAGACACTTTCTCAAACGATAAGGGGTTATGGGGAGCGGGCAGGGAATGGGATTTGAGTCCATGATCGGATCAGCCACGATCGTATTAAATGGCGGAGCAGGTTCGAGGGGCCGCATGGCCGACTGCTGCTCTGATATCGTATGTTAACCAGTGAGTGCAGAACTGAAACCAGACAGAGTCAGTACCTTCAGGGGAGGGGAACCAGTGAGTGCAGAACTGAAACCAGCCAGAGTCAGTACCTTCAGGGGAGGGGAACCAGTGAGTGTAGAACTGAAACCAGACAGAGTCAGTACCTTCAGGGGAGGGGAACCAGTGAGTGTAGAACTGAAACCAGACAGAGTCAGTACCTTCAGGGGAGGGGAACCAGTGAGTGTAGAACTGAAACCAGACAGAGTCAGTACCTTCAGGGGAGGGGAACCAGTGAGTGCAGAACTGAAACCAGCCAGAGTCAGTGCTTTCAGGGGAGGGGAACCAGTGAGTGCAGAACTGAAACCAGACAGAGTCAGTGCTTTCAGGAGAGGGGAACCAGTGAGTGTAGAACTGAACCCAGCCAGAGTCTCTGCTTTCAGGGGAGGGGAACCAGTGAGTGTAGAACTGAAACCAGACAGAGTCAGTGCTTTCAGGGGAGGGGAACCAGTGAGTGTAGAACTGAACCCAGCCACAGTCAGTGCTTTCAGGAGAGGGGAACCAGTGAGTGTAGAACTGAACCCAGCCAGAGTCTCTGCTTTCAGGGGAGGGGAACCAGTGAGTGTCGAACTGAACAAAGCCAGAGTCAGTACCTTCAGGGGAGGGGAACCAGTGAGTGTAGAACTGAACCCAGACACAGTCAGTACCTTCAGGGGAGGGGAACCAGTGAGTGCAGAACTGAAACCAGACAGAGTCAGTGCTTTCAGGGGAGGGGAACCAGTGAGTGTAGAACTGAACCCAGCTACAGTCAGTGCTTTCAGGAGAGGGGAACCAGTGAGTGTAGAACTGAACCCAGCCAGAGTCTCTGCTTTCAGGGGAGGGGAACCAGTGAGTGTAGAACTGAACAAAGCCAGAGTCAGTACCTTCAGGGGAGGGGAACCAGTGAGTGTAGAACTGAACCCAGCCAGAGTCAGTACCTTCAGGGGAGGGGAACCAGTGAGTGTAGAACTGAACCCAGCCAGAATCAGTGCTTTCAGGGGAGGGGAACCAGTGAGTGTAGAACTGAACCCAGCCAGAGCCAGTGCTTTCAGGGGAGGGGAACCAGTGAGTGTCGAACTGAACAAAGCCAGAGTCAGTACCTTCAGGGGAGGGGAACCAGTGAGTGTAGAACTGAACCCAGCCAGCATCAGTACCTTCAGGGGAGGGGAACCAGTGAGTGTAAAACTGAACCCAGCCACAGTCAGTACCTTCAGGGGAGGGGAACCAGTGAGTGTAGAACTGAACCCAGCCAGAGTCAGTACCTTCAGGGGAGGGGAACCAGGGAGTGTAGCACTGAACCCAGCCGGAGTCAGCACCTTCAGGGAGGTGGCACAGAGGTTTCAGGAGGGTGTTCCAGAGCTTGGGACCTCGGCAACAGAAGACAAGGCCACCAATGGTGGAGCAATTATAATCAGGGTTGCTCAGGAGGGCAGAATTAGAGGAGAGCAGACATCTCTGGGGGTTGTGGGGCTGCAGGATATTACAGAGATAGGGAGGGGCGAGACCATGGAGGGATTTGTAAACCAGGATGAGAATTTTGAAATCGAAGCGTTGCTTAACCGGGAGCCAATGTCGGTCAGTGAGCACTGGAGGTGATGGGTGAACGAGACTTGGTGCGAGTTCGGACACGGGCAGCCGAGTTTTGGATGAGGTGAAGATTACGTGGGGTAGAATGTGGGAGGCCAGCCAGGAGTGTGTTGGAATAGTGAAGTCTAGAGGTAACCGAGGAATGGATGAGGGTTTCAGCAGAGGGTGAGCTGAAGCAGGGATGGAGACGGCCGATATTACACAGGTGGAAATAGGTGGTCTTGGTTTTCTGGGGATATGTGGTCGCAACATTCTGGATAAGATCATCCGCCATTTTCATAGAATGAAAGTGCAGGAGACCATTCGGCCCATCGTGCCTGTGCTGGCTCTATGGTCGAGCTATCCAGTTAGTTCCACTCCCCTGCTCTTTCCCCATAGCTCTGCAAATATTGTCCCTTTAGTATTTATCCAATTCACTTTTGAAAGCCACTATTGAATCTGCTTCCACCGCCCTATCAGGCAGTGCATTCCAGATTGCAACAACCCGTTGCTTATACAATGGTTCCTCATGTCGCCTCTGCTTCTTTTGCCAATCACCTGAACTCTGTGTCCTCTGGTTACCGACCCTTCTGCCACTGGAAAGTGTTTCTCCTTATTTAGTCTATTAAAACCGTTCATGATTTTGAACACTCTATCAAATCTCCTCTTAACCTCTTCTGCTCCAAGGAGAATTACCGCAGCTTCTCCAGTATCTCCACATAACTGAAGTCCCTCCTCCTTCGTACCATGCTAGTAAATCTCTTCTGCTCCCTCTCTAAGGTGTAGATACCCTTCTGAAAGTGTGGTGCCCAGAATTGAGCACAATGTGTCAGCTGAGGCCTAACCAGTGTTTATAAAGGTTGAGCAGAACTAAACATCAAATGCTGCTATTTGTGTGATGGGGTTTAGACGGGCGAGGTTTATCCAGTCAGTTGGATGTGAGCTGAAACATGTGCACTTGGAGCGGGGAGCAAGGGACACGCTGTGTAACCGGGCACAGACACTCTGCACAGCCCACACATCACTTGTTTCCCACTTGGCCCAGAAGGATGTATTAAATGCAACAATTCATTTGATTTGACTTTAAATAGTTTTGTTTATAAATTTAATTATGCTTCTCTAATTTTATTTCTTAACTCAGATTCACGGGCCCATTTTATTTCTTCCTCTGAGCCTCTCAACTTAATCTGGCAGTGTAATGTTGGCGAGTGGTGATTGATTGTCCTGGGAACCAACAGGAAAAGAGGTCAGAGGCCGGAGGGCCCAGGGAGCAGCGTGTTCTGCAACCAATCGCGGTGCTTGAGGGGTGGATCCTGAGTCGGCCTGTCAGGTGAGTCTGTGTGAACCCCTGTTAAACAATTTTATCTTTTAAAGTTAAATCGAGATTTCTTTTGTCAGCCAAACAGTTTAACACTTGTCAGTATTTTATTTCCCTGGAGTTCCTATTATGAGTTTCAGACCCTTCAGTGCCAAGTGAACCAGGTGTTTAAAGATCATTCATTTCCCTCATGTCGCTGTTAGTTAAAGATACAGAGATTGATTTCCCTCCATTATGCATCTTTTGTAAGTAAACAAAAATCCTTTCTGTTAGCAGTGAGTCACATTCTGCACTGGGGGAGACGGCTGGTGGCTTCAGGCTTTAAAATTCTCATCTTCTTGTTCAAATCCCTCCAAGGCCTCGCCCCTTCCTATCTCTGTAACCTCATCCAGCCCGCCAATCCTCTTAATAAGGAGAAACAATTTTCAGTGTCAGAAAGTTCAGTGACCAGAGGCACAGATTGAATGTGATTGGTAAATGAACCAGATGCTACATGAGGGGACTAATGAAGCATCGAGATGTTCTGGCCTGGAACGCACTGCCTGTTAGGGTGGTGGAAGCAGATTCACTTGTAACTTTCGGAAGAGATAAACATGAGTTTAAAAAACTTTCAGCGTTATGGGGCAAGAGTAGGACAGGAGTCCCCTGAGTGCATCTCGCTCGCTAACCGGTTTTCAGTTCTGGATACTGATGAGGGCGATGGTTTCTCTGGGGAGTACAGCCAGAGCCAAGTCCATGACACCGTGGGTGGCTCAGCTGCACAGGGCGGGGAGGAAGAAGAGTGGAAGAGCAATAGTGGTGGTGGATTTGACAGTTCGGGGAACAAACAAGCGTTTCTGCAGGCACAGACATGATGCCAGGATGGTATGTTGCCTCCCTGGTGCCAGGGTCAAGGATGTCACTGAGTGGCTGCAGGACATTGTTGAGGGGGGAGGATGAACATCCAGAGGTTGTGGTCCATATCGGGACCAATGACATCGGTAGAAAGAGGGATGAGATCCTGCAGGCAGTATTTAGGGAGCGAGGAAAGAGATTAAAAAACAGGACCTCAAAGGTAGTAATGTTCGGATTACTCCCGGTGCCCCGTGCTGGTGAGTACAGAAATAAGAGGATACAGCAGATGAATGCATGGCTGGAGTTTGGTGCAGGAGGGAGGGCTTTAGATTCCTGAGGTATTGGGAGCGTTTCTGGGGGAGGGGAGACCAGTACAAGCCGGACAGGTTGCACCTCAACAGGACCGGACAATATCCTCACTGGATAGAGAGAGAGGGGACAGTGTGGATAGAGAGAGGGGACGGTGTGGACAGAGAGAGGGGACAGTGTGGACAGAGAGAGGGGACAGTGTGGATAGAGAGAGGGGGGACAGTGTGGACAGAGAGAGGGGGGACAGTGTGGATAGAGAGGGGACAGTGTGGACAGAGAGAGGGGACAGTGTGGACAGAGAGAGAGGGGACAGTGTGGACAGAGAGAGGGGGGACAGTGTGGACAGAGAGAGGGGACGGTGTGGACAGAGAGAGGGGACAGTGTGGACAGAGAGAGGGGACAGTGTGGACAGAGAGAGGGGGGACAGTGTGGACAGAGAGAGGGGACAGTGTGGATAGAGAGAGGGGACAGTGTGGACAGAGAGGGGGGACAGTGTGGATAGAGAGGGGGGACAGTGTGGATAGAGAGGGGGGACAGTGTGGATAGAGAGGGGGGACAGTGTGGATAGAGAGAGGGGACAGTGTGGACAGAGAGAGGGGACAGTGTGGACAGAGAGAGGGGGGACAGTGTGGATAGAGAGAGGGGACAGTGTGGACAGAGAGGGGGGACAGTGTGGATAGAGAGAGGGGACAGTGTGGACAGAGAGAGGGGACAGTGTGGACAGAGAGAGGGGGGACAGTGTGGACAGAGAGAGGGGGGACAGTGTGGACAGAGAGAGGGGGGACAGTGTGGACAGAGAGAGGGGGGACAGTGTGGACAGAGAGAGGGGGGACAGTGTGGACAGAGAGGGGGGACAGTGTGGATAGACAGGGGTGACAGTGTGGACAGAGAGAGGGGACAGTGTGGATAGACAGGGGGGACAGTGTGGATAGAGAGGGGGGACAGTGTGGACAGAGAGGGGGGACAGTGTGGACAGAGAGGGGGGACAGTGTGGACAGAGAGGGGGGACAGTGTGGACAGAGAGGGGGGACAGTGTGGACAGAGAGGGGGGACAGTGTGGACAGAGAGGGGGGACAGTGTGGACAGAGAGAGGGGACAGTGTGGACAGAGAGAGGGGACAGTGTGGACAGAGAGGGGGGACAGTGTGGATAGAGAGAGGGGACAGTGTGGATAGACAGGGGTGACAGTGTGGACAGAGAGGGGGGACAGTGTGGATAGAGAGAGGGGACAGTGTGGATAGAGAGAGGGGACAGTGTGGATAGAGAGAGGGGACGGTGTGGACAGAGAGAGGGGACGGTGTGGATAGAGAGAGGGGACAGTGTGGATAGAGAGAGGGGACAGTGTGGACAGAGAGGGGGGACAGTGTGGATAGAGAGAGGGGACAGTGTGGACAGAGAGAGGGGACAGTGTGGACAGAGAGAGGGGACAGTGTGGACAGAGAGAGGGGACAGTGTGGATAGAGAGAGGGGACAGTGTGGACAGAGAGAGGGGACGGTGTGGATAGAGAGAGGGGACGGTGTGGATAGAGAGAGGGGGGACAGTGTGGACAGAGAGAGGGGACAGTGTGGACAGAGAGGGGGGACAGTGTGGATAGAGAGAGGGGACAGTGTGGATAGAGAGAGGGGACAGTGTGGATAGAGAGAGGGGACAGTGTGGATAGAGAGAGGGGACAGTGTGGACAGAGAGAGGGGACAGTGTGGATAGAGAGAGGGGACAGTGTGGATAGAGAGAGGGGACAGTGTGGACAGAGAGGGGGGACAGTGTGGACAGAGAGGGGGGACAGTGTGGACAGAGAGGGGGGACAGTGTGGACAGAGAGGGGGGACAGTGTGGACAGAGAGGGGGGACAGTGTGGACAGAGAGGGGGGACAGTGTGGACAGAGAGGGGGGACAGTGTGGATAGAGAGAGGGGACAGTGTGGACAGAGAGGGGACGGTGTGGACAGAGAGAGGGGGGGACAGTGTGGACAGAGAGAGGGGGGGACAGTGTGGACAGAGAGAGGGGGGGGACAGTGTGGACAGAGAGAGGGGGGGACAGTGTGGACAGAGAGAGGGGGGGGACAATGTGGACAGAGAGAGGGGGGGACAGTGTGGACAGAGAGAGGGGGGGACAGTGTGGACAGAGAGAGGGGGGGACAGTGTGGACAGAGAGAGGGGGGGACAGTGTGGACAGAGAGAGGGGGGGACAGTGTGGACAGAGAGAGGGGGGGACAGTGTGGACAGAGAGAGGGGGGGACAGTGTGGACAGAGAGAGGGGGGGACAGTGTGGACAGAGAGAGGGGGGGACAGTGTGGACAGAGAGAGGGGGGGACAGTGTGGACAGAGAGAGGGGGGGACAGTGTGGACAGAGAGAGGGGGGGACAGTGTGGACAGAGAGAGGGGGGGACAGTGTGGACAGAGAGAGGGGGGGACAGTGTGGACAGAGAGAGGGGGGGACAGTGTGGACAGAGAGAGGGGGGGACAGTGTGGACAGAGAGAGGGGGGGACAGTGTGGATAGAGAGAGGGGACAGTGTGGAGAGAGAGAGGGGACAGTGTGGACAGAGAGAGGGGTCAGTGTGGACAGAGAGAGGGGACGGTGTGGACAGAGAGGGGGGCACAGTGTGGACAGAAAGAGGGGGGACAGTGTGGACAGAGAGGGGGGCACAGTGTGGACAGAGAGAGGGGACAGTGCGGACAGAGAGAGGGGACAGTGCGGACAGAGAGAGGGGACAGTGCGGACAGAGAGAGGGGACAGTGCGGACAGAGAGAGGGGACAGTGCGGACAGAGAGAGGGGACAGTGCGGACAGAGAGAGGGGACAGTGCGGACAGAGAGAGGGGACAGTGCGGACAGAGAGAGGGGACAGTGCGGACAGAGAGAGGGGACAGTGCGGACAGAGAGAGGGGACAGTGCGGACAGAGAGAGGGGACAGTGTGGACAGAAAGAGGGGGGACAGTGTGGACAGAGAGGGGGGCACAGTGTGGACAGAGAGAGGGGACAGTGCGGACAGAGAGAGGGGACAGTGCGGACAGAGAGAGGGGACAGTGTGGACAGAGAGAGGGGACAGTGTGGACAGAAAGAGGGGGGACAGTGTGGACAGAGAGGGGGGCACAGTGTGGACAGAGAGAGGGGACAGTGCGGACAGAGAGAGGGGACAGTGCGGACAGAGAGAGGGGACAGTGCGGACAGAGAGAGGGGACAGTGCGGACAGAGAGAGGGGACAGTGTGGACAGAGAGAGGGGACAGTGTGGACAGAGAGAGGGGACAGTAGGTATCGTGTTTGGAAGGCAGAGGAAACAAAAGCTAGAAAATAGACAATAAGGGAGTTTGGCAGCACTAAATGCCAGTGCCAGTGTATTTCAATGAGATCACCTCTCATTCGTCTAAACTCCAGAGAGTATAGGCCCATTCTACACAAACTCTCATCATAAGACAGCCCTCTCATCACAGGAATCAATCTAGAAATACTTCAATGCCAATGCAAGGACTCTGGGGATTAAGGCAGATAAGCTGAGGGCACAGACAGACATGTGGGGGTATGATATTGTAACTATTGGTGAAACACGGCTAAAAGAACTGCAGGAATGGCAGCTCAACATTCCTGGTTACAGGGTTTTAAGACGAGACAGAGACAGGGATAAAAAAAGGAGAGCGCGTCGCAGTGTTGATTAAAGAAACAATTCCAGCTGTGGGGAGGGATGATATGTTCGAAGGATCATCAAATGAGGCCACATGGGAGAAGTGAAGAACAAAAAAAGGGCGATCACACTGCTGGGGATGTACTATAGACCCCCAAACAGTCAGAGGGAGACAGAAGAGCAAATATGTCGGCACATTTCTGATACGTGCAAAAATAATAGGGCAGTAATAGTCGGGGATTTAACTACCCAAATATTAACTGGGATAGAATTAGTATGAAAGATATAGAAGGAGCAGAATTCTTAAAATGCATTCAGGAGAACGTTTTTAGCCATTACGTAGCAAGCCCAACAAGCGAGGGGGTGATTCTGGACTTAGGTTTAATGAATGAAGCTTGGGCAGGTGGAAGGGGTATCAGTGGGAGAGCATTTTGGTGCTGGTGATCATAATTCAGTTAGATTTAGGGTAGTTATGGAAAAGGACAAAGATGGACCAGGAATAAAAGTTCTCAATTGGGGTAAAGTTAATTTTACGAAGCAGAGATGTGATTTAACCAAAGTGGACTGGAAACAGCTACTTGAAGGTAAATTAGTGTCAGAGCAGTGGGAGACATTCAAGGAGGAGATAGTGAGGGTTCAGAGCAAGTATGTTCCCTTACGATAAAGGGTGGGACAAATAAATCTAGAGCCCCTTAGATGTCAATATTAGAATATCAGAGATAGGAGCAGGAGTAGGTCATACGCCCCCTCGAGCCTGCTCTGCCTTTCAACAAGATCATCGCCCTCAACTCCACTTTTCCACCTGATCTCCATATCCCTTGATTCCCCGAGAGTCCAAAAATCTATCTATCTCAGCCTTGAATAGACTGAGCATCCACAGCCCTCTGGGGCAGAGAATTCCAAAGATTCACAACCCTCTGAGTGAAGAACTTTCTCATCTCTGTCTTAAATGACCTCCCCCTTATCTTGAGCCCCCGAGTTCTAGTCACTCCAGCCCGGGGGAATCGAGCTCCCAGCATCTATCCTGTCAATACCCTTCAGAATCTTGTATGTTTCGATGAGATCCCCTCTCATTCTTCTAAACTCCAGAGAGTATATGTCCATTCTACACAATCTCTCATCGTAAGACAGCTCTCTCATCCCAGGAATCAATCTTGTGAACCTCCGTTGCACCATCTCCAAGGCAAGTATATCTTTCCTTAGATAAGGAGACCCAAACTGCCCAGTACTCCAGGTGTGGTCTCACCAAGGCCCTGTACAATTGTAGCAATAGATCCTTACTCTTATACTCCACCCCCTTACTGCTTGCTGTACCTGCATGCTCGCTTTCTGTGTTTCTTGCACAAGGACACCCAAATCTCTCTCAACACCAACATTTAAAGTTTCTCACCATTTAAAAGATATTCTGTTTTTCTATTCTTCCTACCAAAGTGAATAACCTCACATTTCCCGACATTGTACTCAATCTGCCACCTTACTGCCCATTCACATCGTCTATCTATATATCTTTGCACTCTTGTGTTCTGCTCACAGCTTACTGTCTCACCGAGCTTTGTATCGTCAGCAAATATTACACTGGGTCCCTTTATCTCGGTCATTAATATAGATTGTAAATAGCTGAGGCCCCAGCACTGATCCTTGCTGCACCCCACTCGTTACAGCCTGTCGGGAGCCCCGCCCCTCACACACTCCAATTGGTTGGAGGACCAACCGCACATTCGGTCTTCCAGCCCCGGCCCACTCTTCCTATTGGTGGGGAGCTGCCGTCAATCACCCGGGCAGTGTGAGCTGAGCATGTGCAGGCCCCGGGCCCAGATATAAACCGGGGAACATTCTCCCCACACCGGGGGAGATATAAACCAGGGAACATTCTCCCCACACCGGGGGGGATATAAACCGGGGAACATTCTCCCCACACCGGGGGGGATATAAACCGGGGAACATTCTCCCCACACCGGGGGGGATATAAACCGGGGAACATTCTCCCCACACCGGGGGGGGGATATAAACCGGGGAACATTCTCCCCACACCGGGGCGGGGGGGATATAAACCGGGGAACATTCTCCCCACACCGGGGGGGATATAAACCGGGGAACATTCTCCCCACACCGGGGGGGGCGTTATAAACCGGGGAACATTCTCCCCACACCGGGGGGGGGGATATAAACCGGGGAACATTCTCCCCACAGCGGGGGGGATATAAACCGGGGAACATTCTCCCCACACCGGGGGGGGCGTTATAAACCGGGGAACATTCTCCCCACACCGGGGGGGGGATATAAACCGGGGAACATTCTCCCCACACCGGGGGGGGGATATAAACCGGGGAACATTCTCCCCACACCGGGGGGGATATAAACCGGGGAACATTCTCCCCACACCGGGGGGGGCGTTATAAACCGGGGAACATTCTCCCCACACCGGGGGGGGATATAAACCGGGGAACATTCTCCCCACACCGGGGGGGGATATAAACCGGGGAACATTCTTCCCACACCGGGGGGGGATATAAACCGGGGAACATTCTCCCCACACCGGGGGGGGCGTTATAAACCGGGGAACATTCTCCCCACACCGGGGGGGGATATAAACCGGGGAACATTCTCCCCACACCGGGGGGGGATATAAACCGGGGAACATTCTTCCCACACCGGGGGGGATATAAACCGGGGAACATTCTCCCCACACCGGGGGGAGGGGGGGGGTATAAACCGGGGAACATTCTCCCCACACCGTGGGGGGTGGGGGATATAAACCGGGGAACATTCTCCCCACACCGGGGGGGGATATAAACCGGGGAACATTCTCCCCACACCGGGGGGGGATATAAACCGGGGAACATTCTTCCCACACCGGGGGGGGATATAAACCGGGGAACATTCTCCCCACACCGGGGGGGATATAAACCGGGCAACATTCTCCCCACACCGGGGGGAGGGGGGGGGTATAAACCGGGGAACATTCTCCCCACACCGTGGGGGGTGGGGGATATAAACCGGGGAACATTCTCCCCACACCGGGGGTGGGGGGGGCGGATATAAACCGGGGAACATTCTCCCCACACCGGGGGGGGGGGATATAAACCGGAGAACATTCTCCCCACACCGGGGGGGGATATAAACCGGGGAACATTCTCCCCACACCGGGGGGGATATAAACCGGGCAACATTCTCCCCACACCGGGGGGAGGGGGGGGGTATAAACCGGGGAACATTCTCCCCACACCGTGGGGGGTGGGGGATATAAACCGGGGAACATTCTCCCCACACCGGGGGGGGGGGGGCGGATATAAACCGGGGAACATGCTCCCCACACCGGGGGGGGGGATATAAACCGGGGAACATTCTCCCCACACCGGGGGGGGGGGATATAAACCGGGGAACATTCTCCCCACACCGGGGGGGGTGATATAAACCGGGGAACATTCTCCCCACACCGGGGGGGGGGGGGATATAAACCGGGGAACATTCTCCCCACACCGGGGGGGGGGGGATATAAACCGGGGAACATTCTCCCCACACCGGGGGGGGGATATAAACCTGGGAACATTCTCCCCACACCGCGGGGGGGATATAAACCGGGGAACATTCTCCCCACACCGGGGGGGGGGGGATATAAACCGGGGAACATTCTCCCCACACCGGGGGGGGGATATAAACCTGGGAACATTCTCCCCACACCGGCGGGGGGGATATAAACCGGGGAACATTCTCCCCACACCGGGGGGGGGGGGATATAAACCGGGGAACATTCTCCCCACACCGGGGGGGGGGATATAAACTGGGGAACATTCTCCCCACACCGGGGGGGGGATATAAACCGGGGAACATTCTCCCCACACCGGGGGGGGGGATATAAACTGGGGAACATTCTCCCCACACCGGGGGGGGGGGGATATAAACCGGGGAACATTCTCCCCACACCGGGGGGGATATAAACCGGGGAACATTCTCCCCACACCGGGGGGGGGGATATAAACCGGGGAACATTCTCCCCACACCGGGGGGGATATAAACCGGGGAACATTCTCCCCACACCGGGGGTGGGAGGGATATAAACCGGGGAACATTCTCCCCCTGCCTGCCGGGTCCTGGGTCCGCTCCAGCCCGAAGGAGCGGTCAGTGCATGCGCTGTGTCTGCGTCAAACTCTCGGAGCGTCTGTAAATCAACGAGAAATAGTAATGGACCAGGGAGCGTCTGTAAACGAAGGAGCAATGGTGACTGAGCAGGGAGCGCCTGTAAAGAATTCTAGAATCACAGAATATTGCAGCACAGAAGGGGGCCATTCGGCCCATCGAGTCTGCGCCGATACTTTCGGGGAGCAATCCGGTTATCCCGCTTCCCCCGCTCTTTCCCCAAATCCCTGCAATATCATTCTGCTTCAAGTCTTTGTCCAGTTCACTTTTGAAGGCTACTATTGACTCTGTCTCCACCGCTCCGTCAGGCAGTGCATTCCAAACCCTAACCACTCCTTGTGGGAAAATGGTTTTCCTCATGTGACCTCTATTTTTGCCAATCGCATCAAATCTGTGCCCTCTGGTTATCAGCCGTTAGAAACAGTTTCTCTATTTAATCTATCTCAACTTCATGATTTTTAACACCTCTATCAAATCTCGTCTTAGCCTTCTCTGCCCCAAGGAGAACAATCCCAGCTTCTCCAGTCTCCACATAAATGAACTTCCTCATCCCTGGCACCATTCCAGTAAATCTCTTCTGTCCCCTCTCCAAAGCCTTTGTGTCCTTCCTGAAGTGTGCCCAGAATTGGACCCAATCCTCCAGCTGGGGTCGAGCTAGTGTTTTATATAGCTTTAGCATAACTTCCCGGCTTTAGTATTCTGTGCCTCAATTTATAAAGCCAGGATCCTTTACGCTTTATTAACAGCTTTGTTAACCTGTCCTGCGACCTTCAAAGATTAAAATCTTTAAATATTTCAAAAAATGTAGCAGAAATGGAGAGTGGTGAGGGAGCGTCTGTAAAGGAAGGAGAAATGGAGAGTGGTCAGGGAGCGTCTGTAAAGGAAGGAGAAATGGAGAGTGGTCAGGGAGCGTCTGTAAAGGAAGGAGAAATGGAGAGTGGTCAGGGAGCGTCTGTAAAGGAAGGAGAAATGATGACTGGGCACGAAGCTCAATTAAAAAATTCTCATCCTTGTTTTCAAATCCCTCCGTGGCCTCGCCCCTCCCTACCTCTGTAACCTCCTCCAGCCCTATAACCCTCCAGGATCTCTGGCATCCTGCACATTCCTGATTTTAATCTCACCACCATTGGTGGCTAGGCCCTAAGCTCCAGAATTCCCTCCCTAAACCTCTCCCTCCTCCTTTAAGACCCAAAGAACATAAGAAATAGGAGCAGGAGTAGGCCATTTAGCCTCTCGAGCCTGCTCCGCCATTCAATAAGATCATGGCTCATCTGGTCATGGACTGAGCTCCACTTCCCTGCCCACTCCCCATAACCCTTAATTCCCTTATTGTTCAAAAATCTGTCTATCTCCACCTTAAATATATTCAATGACACAGCCTCCACAGCTCTCTGGGGCAGAGAATTTCACAGATTAACAACCTTCTGAGAGAAGAAATTTCTCCCCATCTCAGTTCTAAATGGGCGGCCCCTTATTCTAAGACTATGTCCTCTAGTTTTATATTCCCCTATGAGTGGATGCAAATATCCTCTCTGAATCCACCTTATCGAACCCCCTCATTATCTTATATGTTTCAACAAAATCCCATCTCATTCTTCTGAGCTCCAATGAGTATAGGCCCAACCTATTCAACCTATTTTCACCAGACAACCCCCTCATATCCGGAATCAACCTAGTGAACCTTCTCTGACAGCCTCCAATGCAAGTATATCCCTCCTTAAATAAGCAGACTAAAACTGTATGCAGTACTCCAGGTGTGGCCTCACCAATACCCTGTACAGGTGTAGCAGGACTTCTCTGCTTTTATACTCCATTGCCCTTGCAATAAAGGCCAACATTCCATTTGCCTTCCTGATTACTTGCTGAACCTACATACTAACTTTATGTGTTTCTTGCACAAGGACCCCCAGGTCTCTCTGTACTGCAGCACTTTGCAATTTTTCTCCATTTAAATTATAATTTGCTTTTCTATTATTTCTGGCAAAGTGGATAATCTCACAGTTTCTCACATTATACTCCATCTGCCAAATTTTTGCCCACTCACTGAGCCTTTGCAGATTTTTTGTGTCCTCCTCACAATTTGCTTTCCCACCCATCTTTGTATCATCAGCAAACTTGGCTACATTACACTCTGTCCCTTCATCCAAGTCATTACTATGGATTGTTAATAGTTGAGGACCCAGCACCGATCCCTGCGGCACTCCACTAGTCACTGTTTGTCAACTGGAAAAAGACCCATTTATCCCGACTGTGCTTTTTGTTAGTTCGCCAATTCTCTATCCATGCTAATATATTGCCCCTAACCCAGTGAGCTTTTATCTTGTGCAGTAACCTCTCATGTGGCACCTTATCGAATGCCTTCTTGAAATCCAAATACACCACATCCACTGGTTTCCCCTTATCCATCCTGCTCTTTACATCCTCAAAGAACTCTAGCAAATTTGTCAAACATGATTTCCCTTTCATAAAACCATGCTGACTCTGCTTGATTGAATCATGGTTTTCCAAATGTCCCATTACTGCTTCCTTAATAATGGACTCCAACATTTTCCCAACGACAGATGTTAGGCTAACTGGTCGATAGTTTCCTGCTTTTTGTCTGCCTCCTTTTTTAAATAGGGGGCGTTACATTTGTGGTTTTCCAATCTGCTGGGACTGCAGCCAGGGAATTTTGGTAGATTAAAACCAATGCATCCACTCTGCAGCCATTTCTCTTAAGACCCTGGGATGGAAGGCATCAGGTCCAGGGGATTTGTCCACCTTTAGTCCCATTATTTTACCCAGTACCATCTCATTACTGATAGTGATTGTATTAAGTTCCTCTCTACCTATATCCCCTTGATTATCCACTATTGGGATGTTTTTAGTGTCTTCTACCGTGAAGACCGATACAAAATATTTGTTCAACGTCTCTGCCATTTCCCTGTTCTCCATTATTAATTCCCCAGTCTCATCCTCCAGGGGACCAACATTTACTTGAGCCACTCTTTTCCTTTTTAACTCTCTTTAAAATGTGCCTCTTTGACCATCGGTGTCAAATTCTATCTGATAATGCTCCTGTGAAGCACCAGGGGCCATTTTACAGAGTTATTTCACGGCTGAGATAGATACATTTTTGGTGTTCGTCGAATCGAGCGATATGGAGATCGGGCGGGAAAGTGGAGTTGAGGTTGATGATCATTCATGATGTTATTGAATGGTGGAGCAGGCTCGAGGGGCCATATGGCCTACTCCTGCTCATAACTCTTATGTTCTTCAAGGCGCTATATAAATGAAAGTTGTTGTTGTCTATAGAGGAAGGAGAAATGGTGATGGGTCAGGGAGAGCATTTGATCAGAACTGGGAGATATGGCAGATGGACAGCTTAAAGGGAGCGATAGAGTGAGGGAAAGGAGAGAAAGAGAGAGAGAGAGAGACCATGTACACAAGAAATGAACTGTAAAGTTGGGTGGGGAAGAGGAGGTGGGGAAGTGACAGCAGACAAAAGGAGGCACAATGGGAGAAGGGAGAGTAATAAAAGACATATAGAAAATAAAAAGACTTGCATTTATTTTGCACCTTTCACCACCACCAGATGCCCCAAAGCCCTTCACAGTCAATTAAGTTCTTTTTGAAGTGTAGTCTCTATCGTAATGTAGGAAACGCAGCAACCAATTTACAATGTGATAATGACCAGATAATCTGCTTTACTGATGTTGAGGGAAAATATTGGCCAGGACATCGGGGATAACTCCCCTGTTCTGCTTGAAATAGTGCAATGGGACCTTTTACGTCCACCTGAGGGAGCAGACGGGGCCTTGATTTAACATCTTATCCAAAAGACAGCACCTCCGACAGTGCAGCAGTCCCTCAGCACTGCACTGGAGCATCAGCCGAGATTTTTGTGTTCATGTCTCTGGAGTGCGACATCAACCCACAACCTTGTGACCCAGAGGCAAGTGTGTTACCCACTGAGTCACAGCTGACACAAATACTGACATAGTTACAGCAGGTTAGCTCAGTTGGAGATGTTAGATGATGCATTTATCAATGCTTAGATATTTTGTCTATTCCTCAAAATCATCTCACGAACACCCTGTACAGTTGTAGCAAGACTTCTCTACTTTTATACTCCATTCCCCTTACAATAAAGGCCAACATTGCATTTGCCTTCCTGATTACTTGCTGTACCTGCATGCTAACTTTTTGTGTTTCATGCACAAGGACCCCCAGATCCCTCTGTACCGCAGCATTTTGTAGTCTCCATTTAAATAATAATTTGATTTTTATTCTTCCTACCAAAGTGCATAACCGCACATTTTCCCACATTATACTCCATCTGCCAAATTTTTGCCCACTCACTGAGGCTGTCCATAACCCTTTGTCTTTGTCTCCTCACAACTTGCTTTCCCACCTATCTTTGTATCAGCAGCATATTTGGCTGCAGTGCACTCCGTCCCTTCATCCAAGTCATTAATATAGATTGTAAATAGTTGAGGCCCCAGCACTGATCCCTGTGGCACCCCACTAGTTACAGTTTGCCAAGCTGAAAATGACCCATTTATCTGTTTTTTCTGTTAGTTTGCCAATCCTACATCTATGTTAATATATTACCCCCAACCCTGTGAGCTCTTATATTGTGCAGTAACCTTTTATCTGGCACCTTATCGAATGCCTTCTGGAAATGCAAATACACAACTGCTACTGGTTCCTCTTCATCCACCCTGCTCGTTACATCCTCAAAGAACTCGAGCAAATTTGTCAAACATGATTTCCCTTTCATAAAACCATGCCGTCTCTGCTTGACTATTATGATTTTCTAAATGTCCTGCTACTATTTCCTTAATAATGGCCTCCAGCATTTTTCCAATGATAGATGTTAGGCTAACTGCTCTATAGTTTCCTGCTTTCTCTCTCCCTCCCTCCCTTGTTGAATAGTGGTGTTACATTCGAGGTTTTCCAATCCACTGGGACCTTGCCAGAATCCAGGGAATTTTGGTAGATTACAACCAATCCATCCACTTTCTCTGCAGCCACTTCTTTTAAGACCCTAGGGAGGTCCACATTTAGTCCCAATAGTTTGTCTAATACTTTTTCTCTTGTGATAGTGATTGTTTTAAGTTCCTCACTCCCTGTGACCCCTTCATTAATATTATTGGGGTGCTTTTAGTGTCTTCCACCGTGAAGACCACACAAAATATTTGTTTAAAGACTCTGCCATTTCCCTGTTTCTCATTATTAATTCCCCATCTCATCCTCTAAGGGACCAACGTTTATTTTAGCTATCTCTTCCTTTTTATATACCTGTAGAAGCTCTGACTGTGTTTATATTTCTTGACAGTTTACTCTCAATCTATCTTCTCCCTCTTTATTATTTTTATTAAGTCAATACTTAAAACCACACAGCAGAAGGAAAGAATGTTCCATAGAAACTAGAATTGTCTCTGCTGAATTTCGATCCTGCACTTCCAGTGATGACTTTTGTAAACTCTTTTTGCAGGGTGTTAGAAGGGGAGGATTTGAAGGAGGGAAACTCAAACTAAACGTCACGTCAAGATCAGATAGAGTCACTCAATTCATCAGGACTTGAATATCATCGGCCTTTGAATGTGGAAGGAGAAATGTTTTTTTGTTTTGTCTGTGGGGAAAGATTACAAACATCAGTGTGACTGAAAAAGCAGAGACACAAACACCCGATTGAGAGTGTTTTAGTGCACTGATTGTGGAAAGAGCTTTAACCAGTTACACAGCCTGAAAAACCATCGTACCATTCACAGCGGGGAAAACTGTAAACGTGTTGTGTGTGGAGGAGGCTTCAACTGATCATCCAACCTGGAGAGACAGAACCACACCCGCACCACGGAGAAACCGTGGAAATGTGGGGACTGTGGGAAGGGATTTAGCTACCCATCTGCACTGCAAATTCATCAACACAGTCACACTGGGGAGAGGCCGTTCACCTGCCCCGTGTGTGGGAAGGGATTCACTCGGTCATCCGACCTGCTGATACACCAGCGAGTTCACACTGGGGAGAGGCCATTTATCTGCCCCGTGTGTGGGAAGCGATTCACTCAGTCATTCCACCTGCTGGCACACCAGCAAGTTCACAAGTGACTGCAGGGGTTGGATTCTGCTGTTATTGCTGCTGTTAATCACATCCTGACTGAATCGTGTCCATTCCGACAGTTGAAGTTTGTTTCTGATGATAATAACCCCTATAACTGGGCTGGAATATAATATTTAGATGTTTCAATAACAGAGTGTGTCGACATTTAATGTTCCAAGATAAGAGGAGACTAATTGATGTCCTGTTACTGACTGCACCATTTTGGGGCCTTTTCTCCTTTCTAACTCTGGATTATTTCAGTTCTCATACCTTCGGTTACTCTCGTGGAAAAATGCCAGTTTCCCATACCTTCCAGAGTGCCTCTCCTAGCCTTGTTATTGTGGGAAGGTGTCGGTAACATGCCTGGGAGCCCTGAACACAAAACCCAGTCTGTGAATCACTTTCAGATACTGGACTTAGCGTGTGCCCCACAGCATCTCTCTCACCTTCGATGTGTGAATGGAGCATCACGCCTGCAAACCTGGGCTCAATTTAAATTTGAATCCACTCAGGAAATGTATTTAAGAAAATACAGATCACATCAAATAATTGGCAATGGTTTCGAGTCAACAAGATGAACAAGTAAATACATCCCGGCCCAAGATTCCACTCTACATTCACAGGAGAAAGTCTGTTATCAAACTCCTCGAGTAGACAGAATAGAGAACAATGCTAACTCTAAGAATATCTAGCATCTGTTGTAAATATCTTTCAAATCCCGACTGATACAATCTGGCGTTTTCCTTTCAGTTGAAGTGAATGGAAGATGAGAGGGGTATTGGCATCGGCAATTCGGTTAATTCAGCTTCTGAAAGGTGTTCATGTTTAGTTCATTCCATATCGGCGAAAATGTGGTTGTTATCATTAAAGAGAGATTTCATTGAGCAACAGTTGGTGTTTGCAACCAACTGTCTGAGGATATTTTCATCATAGAATGTTTAGATTAGAAATATTATGTTAGAATAAGAAAAGTTCAGAGACTAGTGGTTTGTGCTTGTCACAGGAAGACCAGTGCTTCCAACATTGTTGATGAATGTTGAAGAAAATGCAGACTTGTGTCTCTGGACTATGACGTAGCCAAAGACTACCATATCAGGCAATGCCAGTTCCAGTTGGATAAGAGGTTGATGGCACAGCAAAAGATCCAGCAGTTAAAACAAAATTATCTCCAGTTATCTGCAGACATCGAATGTCGCAGCATGCTGACAAAGTTGGACTTAAGAATTTAAAGTATTGAGTTAAATTATTGGGATTGATTGTTATAGAATTGAATTGTTATAGAATGGAAAAGTGGTGAAGTTATGCTAAACTTGTATTGAACCTTGGTTCGACTTTGAGTGTGCAATTCTGGTCACCATATTATAAAAAGGATATGGAGGCACTGGAGAGGGTGCAGAGAAGATTTACAAGGATGATACCAGAAAGGTGACCGTATACCTATCGGGAAAGGATGGACAGGCCGGGTCTCTCTTCTCTTGAAAAAAGAAGGCTGAGGGGTGACCTAAAATGATGAAAGGTTTTGATAGAGAAGATACAGTGTTTCCACTTGTGGGGACCAGCATAATTAGAGGCCATCAACATAAGATAGTCACCAAGAAATGAAATAGAGAATTCAGAAGAAATCTCTACCCAGAGAGTGGTGAGAATGTGGAACTCACTGCCACAGGGAGGGGTTGAAGCGAATAGTATCGATGCATTTAAGGGGAGGCTAGAGAAACATATGAGGAAAAAGGGAATCGAGGGTTATGTGGATATAGTTAGATGAGGAAAGAAGGGAGGAGGCTCGAGTGGAGCATAAACGCCGGCATGGACTGGTTGGGCCGAATGGCCTGTTTCTGGGTCCTATATCCGATGTAATCCTATTGTCCAAGTCACACTGCTCGAAGGGGAAGATAAATGACTTGCATCCAAACGCAATTGTTACTTTTGTCTTCTTTGTAAAATGACAAAGTCTGGGCATAATTTGTTTGTGAAATTAAAACTGATGTTATATATATATATTGCTAAGCGTCGCTGGTCAAACACATGGGAAGGAAAATTTAGCTGAAAATTGAGATAATTAAGTTTTATTTTTGAAAAAGTCCCGTCTCTGTGGTTCTGTCCAAACTATGTAGTCAGAAATAAGTTTTTTGGGGCGACTGTTATGCTAAAGGTAACTAACACCCTTCCTCGTGGCATATTTTGGAGAATAAAAGGTCCAAGAAGAGGTTCGGTTAAATAAAATTAAACAAAGAAACTGGGTCAAAACTTGGACCAAGTGGGAATGTTTGATCGATGTTTAAAGGCAGTATGATAATATTGTATGCGACAGTAAAGTTCCTCTGGGCTCATGAATGAAATGGTGAACACTGTATAAAATGTAATGAGAGGAAATGAGTGAGGATATAAGAGGAAAACAGGAAAGTTACACCTCCAAATAGAAATGTTTCTTCACTAATTGTTCCCGGGTGAATTGTCATAAATCACCTGGGTACAATCTTGTGTTAATGTAAATTCTTGTTAAAGTCAGGGAAGTGTAGGAAATTGCTAAGATTTCTCTGAGATATTTGTGTCATTGCCTACACTGAACAATAAGAAAACTGAATTTGATCGCCTGGCCCCTACCCGAGACATCGGGACCATGCAGAGGGAGATGAGCAAAGATCTTCAGACACCCCACGATCTTTTGATAAGATCACCTCAAATGGCTTCGGTCAGATGTCACATGTGGCATGATATTGGGATACCGCTGCATGTGTGTGTGAACGAGTCTCAGGCAAGCTCAGTTATTGACAACAGCACAACATGAAATGGCTAATGTAGCTCAGGAGAGTGAGAGAACTTTTTAAACCGTCAAGGCCGTGACACGTTCTCCATAGAGAAACCGACTTTGAAATAATCAGGATGGAGTTAAACACACTGCTACCTGTCAGAGGCATTAGAATTAACAGTAGCGAGAATGCTGATCAAATTCGGATTTCCTTACAGCTAGAATGGTTGTCAGTTTCAAGGCCTCCACTAAGTACTGAACAAAGAAAGCTTGTAGAGAGGCTAAAAATAAAAAAAGTCAGCCTGTTTCTGTCTGGACAAGGTGGCCATTGCTGTGTACAGATCAGCTACAAGCTGAAGGTGGGAGATAAGGAGGCCAGACCTTACAGGCTCCATAACAAAACATGGATCCAAGTGAGAGGCGATCTCCAGGAGGAAGCAGAGGACCTCAAAAGGGTTAGTTTTGGAATCCGTGATAAACCGAGGTATAGATCCTCAAAAGCATAATTTTGGTGGTAATAGAGAAAGAACCCTAAAGCCTGCTCCTTGGGAAGATTGGGAGACCAGGAAGACTCCCCTGAACCAGGTGGGTTGGGACACATCCTGACCCGAAACACTAAATTAATAGTGTTCACTTAAAGAGTTAGTATCACACCAGGACAATAAGTAATTCAAGACCATAATAAAATACTTCAATACAAACTTAAAATGTAATGACGGCAGGTTATTTTAAAGTAAGAAATGTCGTATGTTGATCAGTAATGTTTACTATTGGTTTGCCAAGTACAAACGCTGATAGTGATCATCATATGTGGGACTTAAATAAAATGACATCCCACCTCACAAAAAGAACTCGACCTGTCCCATCCAGTAAAAGAACCCACATGTAATGGACTAGAAGTAACTGAATCAGGAAATGTATTATATAACAATGTGTGTTTTTAAATTGTTCATTGAAATCAAAAGATTTAAACATGAGCTTGAATGTATCAACTAGATTATGTGAAGGGAGATATTCACAATTAATAGACAAAATGGGAAGAGAAGTAGTAAAGGATGTGTTATAAAGAAAAGAAAACAGGAACCAAGGGATGAGGAAGATGGGGAACACAAGGAGAATCAGTTTAAATCACAAGGAAAGTGAGAGCTGACAGGATAGCTCAGAATATGAGCCACAGCAAGGTTAGCAGGAGTGAACAGAATAGATATAGAAAGTGAATGGGAACATGATGTGGCTTACTGGAGGTATCATGTGTAGCCTCTGACATTTATGATGAATGTAGTGCAGAAGGGACTGGACAAGAGAGAGAGTAATCAAATCCCTTTGTTTATTCATGAAGAACAACTGAGAAAATGTTTTAGGGGAACCAAGTCATATGCTTTGATGTGATGCAGCCAATAGGAATGGGGATTTTGTCCCCGAGGGAAGGAGAAAGAAGTGAAGATATTAGACCAGTGGGACTGCTCTTGTTTTTGCTGAGGAAAAATGTAAATGAAACGAAACCTTGGACGGTGTATCGGGTATAACCGTTTGCAAGGCTGGAAGACTGAGCTAGGTCCGATCCATAAACAGTATGAGGAATATCCAAGATATCTGATTAAGAAGGGAGTAACTTGGATAGCACCAGATATGCAGTGTTGTACTCTGAAAGGGACAACATGGGTTTGTAGATGTTCCAGCTTGTGGGTTCACCCTCGACAAGGAATCTCCAGAATGCCAGATTGAAATAAATAAATGGGGCGAAGGCCAAACTAATACCATGTACAAAAGGAAAAGGACAGTATTGTGTGACTACTACTGTCACGTATATGACTGTGGGTTCAACCCGATGCCCCATACTAGAACATCACTTTAGCTTGATTCCACCGAGGAAAACATGTATCGGTGCTAAACATTGATTCTGGCACATCATCATAACGCAACTTATCTGCAGACAAGGCTGCCTCTGGAGGATGAAGCCATTCAAGTCATTCCACATATAGGACACTATATTCTCCCTGTTTCTGGCTTTAAAGCTCATAATTCTGCGAATTAGGTCATCCCAGAAACATACAGTGCAAATCATAGAGGAAGAGAGAGACAGAACAGGCAATCCCAAGACTTGAGAATCAGGAATGGTGGAAAGTAGTATCTAGTTAGATTGTTCCAGCTGGGATTGGTGATAGCACGGATCATAGCTTCAGGGATTATGGTCATTGCATTATGCTGTAAGGAAGTCAATAAGGGACATTGAAAATATAAGGGAAGGGAAGGACGCTGAGAGGAAACTAGGATTAGTAAAGACAAAGAAGGATATAAAACACTTTGTCAACAGGTAATGTAACCCATAAAAAAACCTGTGGGACAGGTTGACATGTGGACCCTGGTTAATTCAGCTTCTGAAAGGGGTTTATGTTTCATTCATTCAAAAGAGGGAAAATGTGGTTCGTATTATTAGGGAGAGAGTGACAGATTTCACTTAGCAACAGCTGGTGTTTTGCGATCAACCAGGCTTCGATATTCATAATAGAATGGATTAGAAATATTGTTTGGATAAGAAAAGTCCAGAACTAGTGGTTTATGATCACCATAGCAGGCCACAATGCTTCTAAATGTGTTG
This sequence comes from Pristiophorus japonicus, assembly GCF_044704955.1. Classification (NCBI taxonomy): domain Eukaryota; kingdom Metazoa; phylum Chordata; class Chondrichthyes; family Pristiophoridae; genus Pristiophorus; species Pristiophorus japonicus. Next base: position 307,846 of record NW_027254412.1, on the reverse strand, counting down.
CTGATGTAAACTTGTGTCTCTGGACGATGCAGTAGCCAGAGACTACCATATTTGGCAAAGCCGGCTCCAGTTTGATAAGAAAATAGTCTATAAATGTAAGCTTTTTCCTTTGTTCGTTAGCGTGGAGATACCCATGCCTGGTTACACGTGCTCCATCTGTGACTAGACTCCACTTGTAAATTGATTAGAAACAGAAGATTGAATTCGTTACGACTCAAGTGAACAAACAGAAGTTCGTTTTAAATCAACACTTGGTTCTTTTTTTGAAGTTTGGAAATTCAAAACTTCCTTAGGAATTAAAAATCCGTCAAAACAGCTGAAATCATTCGTAAAGCTATCATTATTAACCTTGAATAAAACATAGCTTAGTTAATTTCAATAGCTCCTATTTAATTCGGAACAATATTTTATTAACTTAAAACAATACAGAACAGATAAAATAAAACAAAGTAGCACATGCTTACAGAACACAGTAAATTACATCATTGTTACCTTCAGGTGTTTTTCCAAATGACTAAAAATACTGAATATGAGTGGAGAAACATTGATTTAATTTATTTAAATGTGAAAAAACAAAGTGCTTTGAGAAATTTCAAACCAAGTATCAGGCACATGGCAACCGTAACTTCAAGGCTGAAGTTTTTCTTTTGTAAAACAAACTCGCCTGACTTTCAGTGTTGCACAGCTTGCCCCAGTCAAAATATACCAACAGCGTCTTTAACTTCAAAATGTGAATCATAAAGATCCCCTGCTACTAGTTCCACAATCTGAATTGAAATGAACATACTGAACATATCCACACTTCCTTAAAACTCCCAACATCCAAGACAACTAAGGGTTAAACGGCTTTTAGCTCCATGCAGAGAAAAGTGGGTGAAGCTAAAACAAACATAACAGACGCTTTTTTCAAAGACAGACTTTCAGACAAAAGGAATACTGTAAATTCTTAAACATTCATGCACAGGAAAACTTCCACTCTAATACAATTCACACAAACTGAAATTCCAGCATCCTTTAAGGTTCCTTTCACTCAGTAATCTTGTGCTTTATTTTTCTCGGCACAGAAACTGACAGATTCAGTGTTGGTTTCAACTTTAAGTTTCCTTTTTTCGCCTTTTAAATTGTCATCTGAGCAACTTATTCCCTCATTCTGTTTTTTCCTTCCTTTGCTGAGTTCTCGGCTGGGTTAACTTGCAGCTTAGATCTTTTTCCCTCTCTGTCTCGCCTGTTCCTTATGCTTCTCCTCTCTCACCTGTTAATTTCTCAAGTCTGTGCGCAGAGGTGGGTTGCATAAGCCAATATAAGATTCCCTTTGTCAAATTGGGACTTGCCCTCGTCAATTTGACTCTGGACCCAATCGACCGCTTTCGGTACGAGTCACCTTGTGGACTCGCGAGGAATGATGGCAAGTGAGTGGTAGGGAGCAGCTTCCCATGTTCATTGTCCCTGGCACGTTCTGTTAGGTTAGCCATGCTTAGCAAACCCATCGCTCAACTACTGGTAGGAGATTAGTCATCCATCTCCCAGAGATTCTCCATCCTGGATTGATAGCCTGGCCAAGTAAAACTAATTGGCCACAGATCTCCGGACCCCAGTTCCACTGAACAAAATGTTGATTAATTACTATGCGTCAAGTCAATTTGTTGAGTTTTTGGGTCTGTGCCAATTAACCCTTTCACGCCTAAGTTCAGAAAGCTTTGACTTAACTCATATTGGTGACAATAATTATATTTTATTCAGTGAAATTGAGACACTATTCACCAAAACCCTCATCCCAGCTCCTCTTGCTCCTCTGCTCTCCAACCATCTTCATCCCAACTCGTTTCACCCTTATTCTCCACCCTCACTTACCCCTCCTCTTAAACCCCTCTCATCTTCCATTCATTTCAATTGAAAGGAAACCGAGAGATTGTACCAGTCAGGATTTGAAAGATATTTACAACAGATTCTACAGGTTCTTAAACTTATGGTCTTCCTATATTCTGTTCACGTGATCACTTAGAAAACAGACATTCTCCTGTGAATACAGAGCTGGACGATTGGGCTGTGATGTGTTTACTTGTTCATCTTGGTGACTCTAAAGCTTTGCCAATTAATTAATTAATTGATGTAATCGGTTTACTTGTTCATCTTTTGTTAAATACATTTCCTGAGTGGATTCAAATTAAAATTAAAACCAGGTTTGCAGCCATGATGCTCCATTCACACATCGAAGGTGAGCGAGATGCTGTGGGGCACACGCTAAGTTCAGCAGCAGAAAGCCTCTCCCCAGTGTGAAATCGCTGGTATGTCAGCAGGTGGGATGACCAAGTGAATCCCTTCCCCCGGTGTGACTGCGCTGATGAATATCCAGGTTAGATGGGGAACTAAATCCCCTCCTACAGTCCACACATTTCCACGGTTTCTCCATGGTGCAGGTATCCTTGTGTCTCTCCAGGTTGGATGATCAGTTGATGCCTGGTCCACACACACCACGTGTACGGTTCTCCCAGCTGTGAATGGTAAAATGTTTTTTCAGGCTGTGTAACTGGTTAAAGCTCTTTCCACAGTCAGTGCACTGGAACACTCACTTGGGTGTCTGTGTCTCGGTGCTTCTCCAGTCACACTGATGTTTGAAATTTTTCCCACAGGCAGAACAGACAAATATTTCTCCTTCTATATTGAAAGGCCGATGATATTCAGGTCCTGAGGAATCAAGTGACTCCGTCAGATCTTGGTGTGATGTTTGGTTTGAGTTTTCCGTCTCCAAATCCTTTGAATACCCTGTAAAAGGAGTTTACAGATCTCATCACCATAAATACAGGAAAAACATTCAAAACAGTAAATTCTAGTTTCGATGGAACATTTTTTCTTCTCTTGCTCCTCCAAAGCTGTAAATCGCTGCCTCCTCCCTGTGCTGAAATCCAAACACATCGCACGCCTCAAGACATTTTATCCTCAACTCCCAGTTTTCCCCAGCAACTCTGGCTGGGTTCAGTTCTACACTCACTGGTTCACCTTCCTCTCCTCCCCTGATGGTGCTGACTCTGGCTGGGTTCACTTCTATACTCACTGGGACCCTGAAGACCCAAGCACTCTGTGTTCATTTACAAAGATGGCCACACATGCGCTCTGCAGCTCGATGAACAGCGATAGCGATGCACAAACTTGCGGCGTTCCTTTACAAAGGCCGCCAACCTGGGCCTGTTCCCGTGAAATGTCCCGGAGCTGCAAACGTGAGAGCTCTAGGTTCTTAGTCAGGGTTTACCACCAACACCAGTTACAAATGGGTATGATCTGATAGCCATTACAGAGACGTGGTTGCAAGGTGATCAAGACTGAGAACTTAACATTTCAGGGTACTTGACAATCCGGAGGGACAGACAGAAAAGAAAAGGAGGTGGGGTAGCTCTGATGATAAAGGATGGAATCACTGCCACAGTGAGAAACGATATTGGCTCAAATGATCAGGATGTTGAAACAGTTTTAGTTACCAACGGATGGCTATCTTTTCTCTTATGCGCTTTCCTCCTCACTGGGATATATTTTTCTTGAGAGTTGTGAAATATCTCCTTAAATGTACACCAACCGTCCTACACTTTAATCTATTTTCACAGCCCACTTTAGCCAACTCAGCCCTCACCCCTTCATAGTCTCCTTTATTTAAGCCGAGTATGCTGGTTAGAGATCCTCCATCTGAATTTGAAATTGAATCATGCTACTCATTCCAACGGGATCCTTTACAAGGAGATTGTTTATTAATCCTGTCTCATTACACAGGACCATATCTAAGATAGCCTGCCCCCTTGTTGGTTCCATTGCATACTGTTCAAGGAACCCATCCATTATGCACTCTATGAACTCTTTCTCAAGCCTACCTGACCAATTTGATTTGTCCAATCAATATGGAGGTTAAAATCAACTATGATTATTGCTGTTCCCTTTTTGCAAGCCCCCACTATTTCCTGATTTATACTTCGACCAACAGAGTTGCTACTGTTCGGGAGCTTATAGACTACACCCACCAAGTGACTTTTTAAGAATTAGGAACAGGAGTAGGCCATCTGGCCCCTCGAGCCTGCTCCGCCACTCAACAAGATTATGGCTGATCTGGCCGTGGACTCAGCTCCACTTACCCGCCCGCTCCCCATAACCCTTAATTCCCTTATTGGTTAAAAATCTATCTGTGACTTGAATAAATTCAATGAGCTAGCCTCAACTGCTTCCTTGGGCAGAGAATTCCACAGATTCACAACCCTGTCGGAGAAGAAATTCCATCTCAACTCGGTTTTAAATTGGCTCCCCCGTATTTTGAGGCTGTGCCCCCTAGTTCTAGTCTCCCTGACCAGTGGAAACAACCTTTCTGCCTCTATCTTGTCTATCCCTTTCATTATTTTAAATGTTTCTATCAGATCACCCCTCATCCTTCTGAACTCCAACGAGTAAAGACCCAGTCTACTCAATCTATCATCATAAGGTAACCCCCTCATCTCCAGAATCAGCCTCATGAATCGTCTCTGTACCCCCTCCAAAACCAGTACATCCTTCCGTAACTAAGGTGACCAAAACTGCACGCAGTACTCCAGGTGCGGCCTCAGCAATATCCTGTACAGTTGCAGCAGCACCTTACTGCTTTTGTACTCCATCCCTCTCGCAATGAAGGCCAACATTCCATTCGCCTTCCTGATTACCTGCTGCACCTGCAAATTAACTTTTTGAGTTTCATGCACAAGGACCCCCAGGTCCCTCTGCACCACAGCATCTTGTAATTTCTGCCCATTCAAATAATATTCCCTTTTACTGTTTTTTTTTTCCCCAAGGTGGATGACCTCACATTTTCCGACATTGTATTCCATTTGCCAAACCTTAGCCCATTCGCTTAACCTATCTCAATCTCTTTGCAGCCTCTCTGCGTCCGCTACACAACCCGCTTTCCCACTAATCTTTGTGTCATCTGCAAAATTTTTTACACTACACTCTGTCCCTTCTTCCAGATCATCTATGTATATTGTACACAGTTGTGGTCCCAGCACCGATCCCTGTGGCACACCACTAACCACCGATTTCCAACCCGAAAAGGACCCATTTATCCCGATTCTCTGCTTTCTGTTAGCCAGCCAATTCTCTATCCATGTTAATACATTTCCTCTGACTCCGCGTACCTTTATCTTCTGCAGTAACCTTTTGTGTGGCACCTTATCAAATGCCTTTTGGAAATCTAAATACACCACATCCATCGGTACGCCTCTATCCACCATGCTCGTTATATCCTCAAAGAATTCCAGTAAATTAGTTAAACATGATTTCTCCTTCATAAATCCATGTTGCGTCTGCTTGATTGCACAATTCCGATCTAAATGTCCCCCTATTTCTTCCTTAATGATAGCTTCAAGAATTTTCCCCACTACAGATGTTAAACTAACCGGCCTATAGTGACCTGCCTTTTGTTTGCCCCCTTTTTTAAACAGAGGCGTTACATTAGCTGCTTTCCAATCCGCTGGTACCTCCCCAGAGTCCAGAGAATTTTGATAGATTATAACGAATGCATCTGCTATAACTTCCGCCATCTCTTTTAATACACTGCGATGCATTTCATCAGGAACAGGGGACTTGTCTACCTTGAGATCCATCAGCCTGTCCAGCACTACCCCCCTAGTGATAGTGATTGTTTCAAGGTCCTCCCTTCCCACATTTCCGTGACCATCAATTTTTGGCATGGTTTTTGTGTCTTCCACTGTGAAGATCGAAGCAAAATGATTGTTTAAGGTCTCAGCCATTTCCACATTTCCCATTATTAAATCCCCGTTCTCATCTTCTAACGGACCAACATTTACTTTAGTCACTCTTTTCCGTTTTATATATTGGTAAAAGCTTTTACTATCTGTTTTTATGTTTTGCGCAAGTTTACTTTCGTAATCAATGTTTCATTTCTTTATTGCTTTCTTAGTCATTCTTTGCTGTCATTTAAAATTTTTCCAATCTTCTAGTTTCCCACTAACCTTGGCCACCTTATACGCGTTGGTTTTTAATTTGATACTCTCCTTTATTTCCTTGGTTATCCACGGCTGATTATCCCTACTCTTCACGCCCTTCTTTTTCACTGAAATATATTTTTGTTGAGCACTATGAAAGAGCTCCTCAAAAGTCCTCCACTGTTCCTCAATTGTGCTACCGTTTAGTCTGTGTTCCCAGTCTATTTTACCCAACTCTGCCCTCATCCCACTATAGTCCCCTTTGTTTAAGCATAGTATGCTCCTTTGAGTCACTACTTCTTCACCCTCAATCTGTATTACAAATTGAACCATACTGTGAACACTCATTCCAAGAGGATCATTTACTGGGAGATAATTTATTATTCCTGTCTTATTACACAGGACCAGATGTAAGATAGCTTGCTCCCTTGTTGCTTCTCTAACATACTGTTCGAAGAAACAATCCCATATGCATTCTATGAATTCCTCCTCAAGGCTACCCCATGCGAATTGATTTGACCAATGGATATGTGGGTTAATATCCCCCATGATTACTGCCGTTCCTTTTTCACATGCCTCCATTATTCCCTTGCTTGTTGTCCGCCCCACCGTGAAGTTATTATTTGGGGACCTATAAATACGCCCACCAGTGACTTTTTTCCCTTACTATCTCTAATCTCCACCCACAATGATTCAACATTTTGTTCATTAGAGCCAATATTGTCTACACAACTGCCCTGATATCATCCTTTATTAACAGAGCTATCCCACCTCCTTTCTCTTCTTGTCTATCTTTCCGAATTGTCAGATACCCCTGTATGTTTAATTCCCAGTCTTGGCCACCCTGCAACCACGTTTCTGTGATGGCCACCAAATCATACCCATTTGTAATGATTTGTGCCATCAACTCATTTACTTTGTTTCGAATGCTGCGTGCGTTTAGGTAAAGCGTTTTAATACTCGTTTTTAAACCATTATTTTAAGTTTTGACCCCTCCTGCAACCCCTTTATATTCATACATATTCTCCCTTCCTATCACCTTGTGGTTTACACTTACTCCAGTGCTGCTCTGCTCTGTTGCCGCCTGCCTTTTGCATCCTTTCTTGGGGTTCTGTTCATCTGAGCTCTCAACCACTCTAACTAGCTCAGAGCCCTCTCCTGGGTTCCCATCCCCCTGCCAAGCTAGTTTAAAGCCCTTCCAACCGCACTATCAAAACCACCCGCGAGAACATTGGTCCCGTCTCTCTTGAGGTGTAACCTGTCCGAATTGTACAGATCACACCTACTCCAGAAGTGGTCCCAATTGTTCAGGAAACTAAAGCCCTCCCTCCTACACCAATGCCCCAGCCACGTATTTATCTGACTAGCCTTACTTTTTCTACCCTCACTAGTACGTGGCACTGATGGTAATCCCGAGATTACCACCTTTGAGGTCCTTGCTTTCAATCTTACCCCTAGCTCCCTAAACTCAGCTTTCAGGACCTCACCCCTCTTTCTACCTATGTCGTTGGTACCAATGTGGACCACAACCACTGGCTATTCCCCTTCCCTCCCCAGAATGCCCTGCAGTCGCTCAGTTACATCATTGACCCTTGCACCAGGGAGGCAACACACCATCCTGATGTCACTTTTGCTGCCGCAGAAGCGCCGATCTGCTCTCCTAACTATTGAATCTCCTATCACTATAGCCTTTCCCGTTTTCTTCCTACCCCCTGTGCAGCTGAGCCACCCACGGTGCTGTGGACTTGGCCCTGGCTGCTCTCCCCAGAGTCATCACCGCCATCGCCAGTAGTCAGAATAGAGTACCGGTTTGAGAGCAGGATAGTCTCAGGGGACTCCTGCACAACCTGCCTGGCCATACTCTTGTGCGCGACGGTCACCAATTCCCTATCCTCCTGTACCCTTTTAATCTGTGGGGTTTCCCTTTATTATTCATTATCTCCACCCAAACTGTTTCAGCACAGAGCCGATTTAATTAACTGGTTCTCAGATAAAAAAGATCACAAATCTTTAATTGCAGTTCCTAACCAAAGATTTCTTAAAGAAAAAAAATACTCATCAATCCACCAGCCAATCACTTACCTGCTTGGCTGTGACGTCACACTTCGATTTCGATTTTTTTTTACTTTATGTTTTTGGTGAAGCTGGCCTCCTCCTGACTGCAGCCCTTTGTACTCCCGCGTCCACTCAGGTCTTGTGATGTTGGCCTCCTCCAGACTGTGGCCCTTTGTACTCCCGCGTCCGCGCAGGTCTCGCGATGCTGGCCTCCTCCTGACTGCCGCCCTTTGTACTCCCGCGTCCACTCAGGTCTTGTGATGTTGGCCTCCTCCAGACTGTGGCCCTTTGTACTCCCGCGTCCGCGCAGGTCTCGCGATGCTGGCCTCCTCCAGACTGTGGCCCTTTGTACTCCCGCGTCCGCTCAGGTCTCGCGATGCTGGCCTCCTCCAGACTGTGGCCCTTTGTACTCCCGCGTCCGCTCAGGTCTCATGATGCTGGCCTCCTCCTGACTGCCGCCCTTTGTACTCCCGCGTCCGCTCAGGTCTCGCGATGCTGGCCTCCTCCAGACTGTGGCCCTTTGTACTCCCATGTCCGCACAGGTCTCACGATGCTGGCCTCCTCCAGACTGTGGCCCTTTGTACTCCCGCGTCCGCTCAGGTCTCATGATGCTGGCCTCCTCCTGACTGTGGCCCTTTGTACTCCCGCGTCCACACAGGTCTCGCGATGCTGGCCTCCTCCTGACTGTTGCCCTTTGTACTCCCGCGCTCGCTCAGGTCTTACGATGCTGGCCTCCTCCTGACTGCCGCCCTTTGTACTCCCGCGCTCGCTCAGGTCTCACGATGCTGGCCTCCTCCAGACTGTGGCCCTTTGTACTCCCGCGTCCACACAGGTCTCATGATGCTGGCCTCCTCCTGACTGCCGCCCTTTGTACTCCCGCGCTCGCTCAGGTCTTACGATGCTGGCCTCCTCCAGACTGTGGCCCTTTGTACTCCCGCGTCCGCTCAGGTCTTGTGATGTTGGCCTCCTCCTGACTGCTGCCCTTTGTACTCCCGCGCTCGCTCAGGTCTCACGATGCTGGCCTCCTCCAGACTGTTCCGCAGAAGCAGGGGGTTTGTCTGCTTTTATCCATGAATTTAACAAGTCTATATTAAAATGCTAAATTTAAAAAATCTTCATTAAAATGTGAGCCAGTGGGTTGTGAGCCCCAGAGCCTTGTGTCCATGGTAAACGAGCCAAATGTGGGCAGCAGAAATGTTACAAGGACACCCTCAAAGCTTCTCTAATAAAGTGCGACATCACCACTGACACCAGGGAGTCCCTGGCCAAAGACTATCCTGGATGGAGAAAGGGCATCCAGGAGGGCACTGAGTGCCTCGAGTTTCAATGCCGAGTGCATGAAGAGGTTAAGCGCAGGCAGTGGAAGGAGTGTGCGACAAACCTGTCCTACCCACCAGTGACACAGTCTGTGGTTCTCGTATTGGACTGTTTAGCCACCAAAGAACTCACTTCAGGAGTGGAAGCAAGTCTTCCTCGATTCCGAAGGACTGCCTATGATGATGATGATGATGATGATGATGTGTCCAAAAGGACCCACAATGAACGCCCATCGCCTCCCCTGGCCCCAGGCCCTGAACAAGGGACTGCACAAGGTCGTGCCCTGCGGCTCAGACAATCAGCGGCACAAATCCCGCCCCTCGGGCTCGCCGATTGGTTGGAGGACCCTCCGCCAGCTTGCTTCTCCAGCCCCGCCCCACTCGCTCCGCATTGGTCGGAAGCTCCTGTCAATCAGGCCCGGGTCACGTGTCCCTCAAGCGCGCTCCGCCAAACTGGTGGAAACTGTTCTCGGGGACCCGGATGGGCGGACTCTCGGGTTTGGATCTCCCTCTATTCTCTCCCTATCCCCCCCGTGCAATTCTCTACACAATCGGAGCAGAGAAAACTCACTTTGCGTCACCGCTCATGGCTCTTAACGGACACAAACGCCTTTCCCCGGAAGGTGCTGTGCTGACTCCACACCACAGGATCCGAGTGAGCAGGCGCAGCTCTGAGTGTGGGGGGGAGGCGGCGGTTGGTGTCCCCTGGGCATGCGCGGTTATTACCGATATCGACCGAGACGGGGTGCTGTGCCGGACATGGTTATCGGTGCACATGCGCAGACTGTCGGCTGTCAATCACCCATCAGGCAGCGCAGCTGCTGGTGAGACCTGTGACATCATCGAATCCCAGACATTGACAGCACAGAAGGAGGTCATTTAGCCCATTGTGTCCCTGCTGGCCGGCACAGAGCTCTGCAGCCTAATCCCACTGTACAGCTCTTGGTCTGTAGCTCTGTAGGTTACGGCACAAAAAAGAAAGCCTTACATTTATATAGCGCCTTTCATGAACACCGGACGTCTCAAAGCTCTTCACAGAGAATGAAGTACTTTTGGAGTGTAGTCACTGTTGTAATGTGGGAAACACGGCAGCTAATTTGCACCCAGCAAGCTCCCACAGAGAGCAATGTGATAATGACCAGATAAATTGTTGTTGTTATTTTGGTTAAAGGATAAATATTGGCCACGACGCCGTGGATAGCTTCCCTGTTCTTCTTCGAAATAGTGCCATGAGATCTTTTACGTCCACCAGAGAGAGAGTTGACCAGGCTTCGGTTTAAAGCCTCATCCGAAAGATGGCTCCTCCGACAGTGCAGTGGCACTGGCGTGTCAGCCTAGATTTTTTGTGCTCAAGTCTCTGGAGTGGGACTTGAACCCACAACCTTCTGACAAACTGAGCCACAGCTAACACCTCTGCTAAGGCAAATAGGTCCTTCCTATCCACTCTATCTAGTCCCCTCAAGTGCATATCAGAATACTTTTAAATGTTATGAGGGTTTCTGCCTCTACCACTCTTTCTGGCAGCGAGTTCCAGATTCCCACCATCCTCTCGGTGAAAAAACTTCTCAAATCCCATCTAAACCTTTCACCAATTACTTTAAATCTATGCACCCCCAGGTATTGACCCTCTGCTAAGGGAAATAGGTCCTTCCTATCCCCTCTATCTAGGCCCCTCATAATTTTATACACCTCAATGAGGTCTCTCCACACGTCCTCTTTTCCTAAAAAAACAACCCCAGCCTATCCAATCTGTCCTCATAGCTAAAATTCTCAAGTCCAGGCAACATCCTGGTAAATCTTTGTACCCTGAGTGGTGCAATCACATCTTTCTTGTAATGTGGTGACCAGAACTGCACACAGTACTCTAGCTGTGGCCTAATTAGAACCCAGCCAGAGCCAGCACCTTCAGGGGAAGAGAGGGAGGGGAACCAGTGAGTGCAGAACTGACCCAGCCAGTGTCAGCACCTTCAGGGGAGGAGAGGGAGGGGAACCAGTGAGTGTAGAACTGAACCCAGCCAGAGTCAGCACCTTCAGGGGAGGAGAGGGAGGGGAACCAGTCAGTGTAGAACTGAACCCAGCCAGTGTCAGCACCTTCAGCGGAGAAGAGGGAGGGGAACCAGTGAGTGTAGAACTGAATCCAGCCAGAGTCAGCACCTTCAGCAAGAAGGAAAAAATGTTGGTGATGATGTAATGGGTTTGGATTTCAGCCTGGGGAGTAGGGATAGTGTGTGGGTTAGGGATTTATATTTGTGGGGAAACTAGAGAGGAATATGTGTACCACAGAAACCAAAATTGACTGTTCTGAATTTATATCCTGTCCTTACAGAGATGACTTTTGTAAACTCCTTGTTCAGGGTATTAGAAGGGAAGGATTTGCAGATGAGAAACTGGAACCAAACATCACCAAGATCTCACAGAGTCACTTGATCCACCGCAACATGAATATCATCGGCCTTTGAATGTGGAAGGAGAAATGTTTGTCTGTTCTGCCTGTGGGCAAATATTTCAAACATCAGTGTGACTTCAAAAGCACCGAGACACACACAGACGAGTGAAAGTGTTCCCGTGCACTGCCTTTGGAAAGAGCTTTAACCAGTTACATAGCCTGAAAAAACAGCGCACCATTCACAGCGCAGAGAATCTGTAAACGTGTTGTGTGTTGGCGAGGCATCAACTGATCAACCAATCTGGAGAGACACAAGGATACCAGCACCATGGAGTAACCGTGGGAATGTGGAGACTGTGGGAAGGGATTCAGTTACCCGTCTGAGCTGGAAATTCACAAGCGCAATCACACTGGGGAGAGGCCGTTCACCTAGTCAGAGTATGGGAAAGGATTCAATTGGCCATCCCACCTGCTGAGACACCAGCGAGTACATACCGGGGAGAGGCCGTTCACCTGCTCCATGTGTGGGAAGGGATTCAGTGATTCATCCAGCGTACTGACACACCAGCCACCTCACACTGGGGAGTGGCCATTCACGTGCTCCATGTGTGGGAAGGGATTCACTTGTTCATCCAACCTGCTGGCACACCAACTTGTTCACACAAATAAGAAACCGTTTAAATGTTCTGACTGTGAGAAGAGTTTTAAAAGCAGAAATGATTTGAGGAAACACCAACGCGCTCACACTGGGGAGAGGCCGTTCACCTGCTCCATCTGTGGGAAGCAATTCACTGCCCCATCCAACCTGCTGACACACCAGCGAGTTCACACTGGGGAGAGGCCGTTCACCTGCTCCGTCTGTGGGAAGGGATTCACTGCCCCATACAACCTGCTCAGACACCTGCGAGTTCACAAGTGACTGCAGGGTTGGATTCTGCTGTGAATCACATCAGGCCTGAATCGTGTTAATTCTGACAGTCGGGCTGTGTTTCCCCTGTAACTGGGCTGGATTTAATGTTCTGGATATCTGACAAATAAATCAGCTTTGGTTCCAACACACACTGTGTAGATTGCGTGACTTCTCCAATATAAGAGGAGTCTAATTGTTGTCCTGTTACTAATTGTTCCTTTTTTGGAACTTTTCTCCTTCATTTAACAAAGACCTGTCCTTATGCAGCGCCTCACATGACCTCAAAATGTTTACAGCCAATGAAGTGCAACAACACCAAAGTACATTTGAAGTGCATTCACTGTTGTAGTATAGGAAATGCAGCAGATGCTTTGCACACAGCAAGCTGCCATGAACAGCAATGGCCAGATAATCTGTTTGAGTGATATTTGTTGAGAGCTGATGGGGCCTCAGTTGAACGACTCACCTGAAAGATGGCAACACTGACAGTGCAGCAATCCTGTGCGGTACCTGCCCTGGGCGTGTTTGATGGGACAGTGTAGAGGGAGCTTTACTCTGCATCTAACCCGTGCTGTACCTGCCCTGTGAGTGTTTGATGGGACAGTGTAGAGGGAGCTTTGCACTGTATCTAACCAGTACTGTACCTGCCCTGGGAGTTTTGATGGGACCGTGTAGAGGAAGCTTTACTCTGTATCTAACCCATGCTGTACCTGCCCTGGGAGTGTTTGTTGGGACAGTGTAGAGGGAGCTTTACTCTGTATCTAACCCCGTGCTGTACCTGCCCTGGAAGTGCATTAGGCTGACACAAGGTGCTCCGAATGACCCATTCCCAAACACTGACATCCATCACCTCGATGAGAACATCATTTAACCCAAAGATAAGGAAAACCCATCAGTTCCTCCCCTGGACACAGGTCCGGAGGGACAGTGAGTGTCCCGGACATTGTTGTACAGTGTGTTCGATAGCTCACCCTGGGTCTGAGCCTTTTGTTGATGGTTTGAATTTGACGCCCTCGAATTACTGACTCACCGACTGGTGGAAATAGTTTTTCCTCATTTACCGATCAAATTTTGAATACCTCCCTCAGATCTCCAATGACCCTTTGTTCTAATGAAAAGAGTCCCAGTTTCTCCAATCTCCCCTGATAACTAAATCCTCTCTTCCCTCGTATCATCTCAGTGAATCTCTCTGCACCCTCTCCATGGCCTCCACATCCTTCCTGGTGTAAGTTCCCCAAAACCTGACACAATATTCGAACTGTAGCCTAACCAATGATTTATGCAAGTTTACATGACCTCTGCCCTTTTGTACTCCACACCGCTATTTATGAACCGTAGGACCCCATGTGCTTCTTTAACGACTTTATCAACATAAAATGGCTAAAATACATTGACTTCGACTTAAATATGCATCATGGGAAAGATAAGTTTAGGCTGAGTTAGAAACGCAAACAATCGATTCGCTGCAGACAGGTCACCATGGCAACACTGATCAGACATTCCATTCGCTGAACCCACTGTTGCAATCTATAATCAGATCAGGGGAAAGAACAGGGTTTGTCTGTTAGTAACCACAATGTAAGCTTAAACCAGAGTGAGTAACACAATAGATTAGATTATAATGCGTGATGCTGATACCTATAATTGTGAAATTATAAAACATAACAACTAATAGCAGGCAGGGGAGTTTAGGGACAATGAGAATATTACTGAAGAAAAGTAACTGCTGGGAACCAGGAAAAGTGTCCTTGTAAATCACGGATTAAAGAAGTTCCAGCTGTCTTTTCCTCGCTTCATGCCCAAACCCAGCAGAGAAGACAAAGAAGACTCCGGTGTCAGAGGTGAATCAGTGCAGGGTATAAAAGTGAGGGGAGACTGATGTAAGGGGGCAGTGGGGACTGGAGACACCGGAGATCAAGCTCTGGGCACCCGAGGTTCCATCCAGTGGGCTGACCTGGTGTCAGTTACCGTGGACACGCGGGACTTGCATCTTTACTCTGATGTGGTAGAGCACAGAGAATCTGCTCAAATTATATTTCTTAAAATATTAATGTTTCTAATAATAATGATTGAATATATTTAAGGTGGAGATATACAGAGTTTTGAGCGATAAGGGAGTGAAGGGTTATGGGGATCGGGCAGGGAAGTGGAGTTGAGGCCCGGATCAGATTAGCCATGATCTTATTGAATGGCGGAGCAGGCTCGAGGAACCAGATGACGTACTTCTGCTCCTATTTCTTATGTTCTCGTGTTATAACACTCGTCTCTCGATCCTCAATAAAATAAGGAATTAGCTAGAATCTTACAACCCTAAATCTCTCTGCTCCTCTACTCCATTGAAAGTTTTACCATTTAATATATATTTCCTCCCTTTTTCTTCCTCCCGAAATCTATCGCAGCACATTTCTCTGCATTAAATTTCATTTCACATCTACCTGCCCAATTACTAACCTGTGTATTGACAATGAAGGCACTTAAAGTTCTCTTCACAGTTGGCCATGGGCCCTTTTTGGCGTTCCCTGGAGATTTTGATCATGTGCCGCATATACCCAAGCCCAGATCATTTCTCTATATTAAGCAGAGCAATGGTCTCAACACTGACCCTGGGGACACCATTGTTTACATCCCCCCAGTCTGAAAAACCTCCATTAACCGCCACTCTCTGTTTTCTGCCCTTGACCCAAATTCCTCTCTACGCTGCCCCACTCCCTTTAATACTATAAGCCTTAATTTGATCAACAAGCCTCCTGTCCGGCATCTTATCAAACACCTTTTGACAATCCATCTGCACAACATTTATTTCCTTTCTCACTGCACTGTGTGATTTCCTGAAACCCTGCTGCCTGTCCTGAATGAATCCATTTCACTACCAAATGCTGCAATGTTTGATCCACTCCACAGGGTTCCATCTGTTTCATGCCATAACACAAAATCCCGTTTCTTCCTGGAGTTTGAGAGACAACACTCTGCATTATCCGCCGTTCCACAACGACCTGCCAGTTTCAGACACAGACTCCAGGACCACCAGGAAGTGCTGGGAAATCTCCAGCGAGTCAGGAAATGTCTGTCAATGTAGGAGAAATGGGGAGTGGTCAGGGAGTGTCTGTAAATGGAGAAATGGGGACTGGTCAGGGAGCGTCTGTAAATGGAGGAATAATGGGGATTGGTCATGGAGCGTCTGTAAATGGAGGAGAAATGGGGATTGGTCAGGGAACGTCTGTAAATGGAGGAGAAATGAGGAATGGTCTGGGACTTTCTGTAATTTAAGTAGAAATTACTATTTTTAGTGAACAAATGTATCAGTGAATTAATGGAACACTTCGCGTGTCCCAGCTCCTGTAAGTACTGGCTGTAAAGGAATGGTATTCTGAGGAGGCTCCACGCTGCTGGCTGCTCATTAGACAGTTATCTCCCATCATATTAATGTGCTTCTGCTGTGTGTGTTTAATAAAGTGCCATGAGCACTTCACAAACAGTGGGGAGCCAGGAAGTGTAGAACTGAACCCAGCCAGAATCAGTACCTTCAGGGGAGGGGAACCAGTGAGTGTAGAACTGAACCCAGCTAGAGACAGCACTTCAGGGGAGGGGAACCAGTGAGCGTAGAACTGAACCCAGCCAGAGTCAGTACCTTCAGGGGAGGGGAACCAGTGAGTGTAGAACTGAACCCAACCAGTGTCAGCACTTCAGGGGAGGGGAAACAGTGAGTGTAGAACTGAACCCAGCCAGAGTCAGTACCTTCAGGGGAAGGGAACCAGTGAGTGTAGAACTGATCCCAACCAGTGTCAGCACTTCAGGGGAGGGGAACCAGTGAGTGTAAAACTAAACACAGCCAGAGTCAGTACCTTCAGGGGAAGGGAACTAGTGAGTGTAGAACTGAACCCAGCCAGAGTCAGCACCTTCAGGGGGGAGGGGGAGAGCCCGAGTTGGGGGAGGGGGAGAGCCCATGTTGGGAGAGAGGGGGATGGGGAGAGTCCGCGGTTGGGGGAGGGGGGGAGACGGGGTTGGGAGAGAGGGGGAAGTGGAGAGCCGGGATTGGGGAAGGGGGAGAGATGTCGTTGGGAGAGAGGGGGAGGGGGAGAGCCCGGGTTGTGGGAGAGGAAGAGCCCGAGTTGGGGGAGCCCGAGTTGGGGGAGCCCGAGATGGGGGAGAGAGGGAAGGAGAAAGACCGAGCTGGGGGAGGGGAGAGGGGTGGAGAGGGAGAGCCCGCAGAGGGGGAGAGCCCGAGTTGGGGGCGGGGGGATGGGGAGAGCCCGAGTTGGGGAGAGGGGAAGGAGGAGACCCCGAATTGAGGGGGAGGGGGAGAGCCCGAATTGAGGGGGAGGGGGAGAGACGTGGTCGGGGGAGAGAGGGAGGGGGAGAGCCTGAGTTGGGGGAGAGAGGGAGGGGGAGAGCCCGAGTTGGGGGAGAGAGGGAGGGGGAGAGCCCGAGTTGAGGCAGAGGGGGAGTGTGAGATTCTGAGTTGGGGGAGAGGGGGAGGGGGGCCCGAGTTGGGGGAGAGGGAGTGGGAGGGGGAGAGCCCGAGTTGGGGGAGAGAGGGAGGGGACGAGCCAGAGTTGAGGGAGAGGGGGAGGCTGAGATTTTGAGTTGAGGAGAGGGAAACGGGGCGAGACCGAGTTGGGGGAGAGGGAGAGGGAGGGGGAATGCCCGAGTTTGAGGGGAGGGGGAGAGCCCGAGTTATTTCGGGAGGAGGGGAGAGCCCGAGTTTTTTGGGGGGAGGGGAAGGGGAGGAGCCTGAGTTGTGGGGAACGAGAGGAGTCCGAGTTGGGGCGGAGGGGAGGAGCCAGAGTCGGGGGGGAGGGGAGGGTGGAGTAACCCGAATCGGGGGAAGGGGAGGGTGGAGGAGTCCGAGTCGGGAGTGGAGGGAGCCCGAAACCGGGGGTGGTGTGTGGGAGGGGAGGGAACCCGAGTTGGGTGGGAGGTGTGGAAGACCGAATTGGGGGAGGGGGATTGTTGTGTATCTATAAAGCATGAACTCCCATGCTTCGCCACCAGGGAGCACATCCCCTGAAATCCCAATGGATCCCAACATGCCTTGGGAGCACTGTATATAAGCCGGCCCCTACGGTCTGTTCCTCACTCTGGATTGTCTTAATAAAGACTGAGGTCACTATTACTTTCACCTCCCTGTGTGCAGTCCCATCTGTGTTTGGAACACAATAACTGGCGACGAGAATACGAATCCAACACAAAGATGCAGCAAACTGTAGGCATCCTGGAGCAGAGCTCGGAGAGTGGGGACTGGGAAGCCTATGGCGAACGGCTAGACCAGTACTTTGTAGCCAACGAGCTGGACGGAGAAGGAAGCACTGCAAAAAGGAGAAACGTCCTCCTCACGGTCTGCGGGGCACCGACCTACAGCCTCATGAAGGATCTTCTGGCTCCAGTGAAACCACAGACAAGTCATATGAGGAGCTGTGTACACTGGTTCTGGAGCATCTTAACCCGAGGTAGATTGTGCTGATGACAAGGTATCGGTTCTACACGTGCCAGCCATCTGAAGGTCAGAAAGTGGCGAGCTACATCGCCGAGCTAAGGCGACTTGCAGGACAATGTGAGTTTGATGGCTACCTGGAGCAGATGCTCAGAGAATTTTTTTTACTGGCCATTGGCCACGAGACCATCCTATGAAAACTTTTTACTGTAGAGACACCGACCCTTAGTAATGCCATTGAAATAGCACAGGCGTTTATGTCCACCAATGATAACAACAAACAAATCTCTCAGCACACAAGTGCTAGCAATGTTCATACATAACTGGAATTGGGTTTGCGAGCAGAAATGTACAGGGCAGAAACCATGAGTCTGCAACTGCCAGCAGGCCTCAGGTGACCAAGATGACTCAGAGTCCGCAAGGCAATTAACACCTTGTTGGCATTGTGGAGGCTTCCATTCTGCCTATTCATTCCGGTTCAAAGGGTATGTTTGCAACAGCTGTGGAACAATGGGGCACCTCCAACGAGCTTGCAGACGAGCTGCAAGTTCAGCTAAACCTGCTGACCACCACGTGGCAGAGGAATATCGGTCCATGGTGGAACAAAGCAATTTCAAGCCTCAGAGAGAGGAGGCAGATGCTGAAGTACACGGGCTGCACACATTTTCGACAAAATGTCCACCTATATTGTTAAATGTAAAATTCAATGGCTTACCCATAGCCATGGAACTGGACACTGGTGCTAGCCAATCCATCATGAGTAAAAAGATGTTTGAGAGACTGTGGTGCAATATGGCACTCATACCAACCCTGAGCCCCATGCACACGAAACTGAGAACGTACACCAGAGAGCTCATCACTGTCCTGGGCAGTGCCATAGTCAAGGTCACCAACGAGGGCATGGTGCACGAACTGCCACTCTGGATTGTCCTGGGCGATGGCCCCACACTGCTTGGAAGGAGCTGGCTGGGAAAAATCCGCTGGAACTGGGTGACATCCGAGCGCTATCACATGTCGATCAGGCCTCGTGTACCCAGGTTCTTAAAAATGTCTTTCCCTTTTTGAGCCAGGCATTGGAAACTTTTCCGGGGCGAAGGTGTTTATCCACTTGGTCCGAGAGGCACGGCCCATTCACCACAAGGCGCGAGCGGTACCTCACATGATGAGGGAGAGAGTGGAAATCGGGCTGGACAGGCTGCAACGCGAGGGCATCATCTCTCCAGTGGAATTCAGTGAGAGGGCCAGCCCGATTTTTCCAGTACTCAAAAGTGATAGCACGGTCAGGATTTGCAGCGATTAGAAAGTAACTATTAATTATTTCTCGCTACAGGACCAATACTCACTACCTAAGGCAGACGACCTATTTGTGACGCAGACAGGAGGCAAGACGTTCACCAAGCTCGACCTGACTTTGGCATACATGACGCAGGAGCTGGAGGAGTCTTCGAAGTGCCTCACCTGCATTAACACGCACAAGGGACTGTTCATCTACAACAGATGTCCTTTTGGAATTCGATCGGCTGCAGCGATCCACCAGTGAAACATGGAGAGCCTACTCAAGTCGGTACCACGCACGGTGGTTTTTCAGGACGACATATTGTTCACGGGTCGGGACACCAGCGAGCACCTACAAAACCTGGAGGAGGTCCTCCAGCGACTGGATCGCGTAGGGCTGCAGCTGAAGAGGTCGAAATGCGTCTTCATGGCAACAGAAGTGGAGTTTTTGGGGACAAAGATCGCGGCGGACGGCATTCGGCCCACAGACGCCAAGACAGATGCTATCAGGAACGCGCCCAGGCCACAGAACGTCATGGAGCTGCGGTCGTTCCTGGGACTCCTCAACTATTTTGGTAACTTCCTACCCGGGTTAAGCACCCTCTTAGAGCCCCTACATGTGTTATTGCGTAAAAGTGAGAACTGGGTATGGGGGGGAAAAAACAAGTAATTGCTTTTGAGAAAGCCAGAAACATTTATGCTCCAACAAGCTGCTTGTATTGTATAACCTGTGTAAACGACTTGTGCTAGCATGTGTTTGGATCGATAATAATAGATCCAGGTTCGGGATCTGGATGAATGTTAAATAAGAGACAAGACAAATGAAGTAAAGATAAAACACCATTTACTGAGAGAAAGGAAACATCATACAGTTTACGAAGAAAAGAGAAGTATGATAAGATGCAACAAAGCTCACAGCCTTCGGCCCGTCGGGAAATCCGCAACGACAGCTGGTCAGGAGCCTTGGGGCTCCCGGCACCGCTCGCGAATCACGGTCCAAGGTGAAATTCAAAGAGCTACTGAACAGTTCCGTTCCTTTATACTATTGAACAAACATGGGTGCATGTGGCTTATGGCCAACTCCTAATCTGTAAGGCCCCAGCTGTTCTTCCACAAAGCATGAAGCATCGAGGCGCCTATCGTCCCATAAATAAGATGGTGTGTGCATCAAGGTCTCTCTCTCTCTCTCTCTGCATCAACAACATTCCACGAGGCATGAAGCAGAATACACACTATAAGTGTCGGAATATCATAATTAACCCTATGTGATTAACCCTATACAATACAATCCACCCTTGAAATTTAGACATTCTAAGTATTATAATCGAGTTGAAGGCGTAATGCATCAGTTACATGTTGTGTATGCGCAAGCAACGCCCGCAATCTACACCAAAGAATACATACAAGCAGTAATATCAGTAATAACGGGACGAGTAAAACAACAATAGGATGTATTAACAGCTTCAAAGTGGCGGATGTTTTTGGGGACCATCCTTAAAAGATGTCCCACCAATGGTGTACTGTAAGGTCAGTGATCGTTGTCGCAACTCTGACCAAGGTGCCTTCACTGTAACTCATAGCAACTTGCAGAGTATGAAGAGTACGCCCTCGTTTGCTGAATTCGTCAGTAACCTTTATGATTATCTTTTAGAAATTGAGCTTAACGAGTTAGGTCTACAATGGGAGGAAGGTTAGTAATTGTCTTGCGTACGATCAGTGTTAGCCTAACCGTCACCCTATATGGCCATCTGATGCTGGGTTTGAGGATGGAAGTAGCACAGTCACAGATAACGAGACACAGATGCTGGCCAGCACGAGTTGGTAGGTCGCCATTTTGGGCAGAATTCCTGTGGGAGGAAGCATAATTATATTAATTCAGCCCCGTTTAGTCAATTTACCCTTGTCAACAGAGAGAGGAATGTATTGACCGGTCAGGAGCACCCAATAAGTGTTTCCTTCTCCTTTCGCTAAGATTTCCCCTGCTTGTAAGCGTTTCTGGGGGTACTGCACCCACACTTTTCCTCCTTCACAAACTGTGTCCTGAGTCTGATTTCCTTTTTCAATAGTAGGGACACTAACTTTGCCTAGCATGTGGCTTATGGAGTTCCCCCCACAATGGTCGGTGATTCAGATTGCGCACTGCTTGTGGGAAGACCTTTAACCATCCTTGCAATGTGTTAGTGGTAGTTAATATTTTAATCTGTTGCTTAAGTAATCCATTCATGCGTTCTATTAACCCTGCAGCTTGCGGATAGTAAGGTATGTGAAACATCCAATAGATCTCGTTGTCTACCGCCCACTGTTGCACTGTTTGACCTGTGAAGTGCGACCCATTATCGGATTGTACTTCTGCTGGCTCACCGTAGTATGTGATTAAATTCTCCAGTCCTTTAATCATACTTTGTTGATTCGCTTTAGACACTGGTTAAGCGATCAGAAATGTAGAATAGGTATCAACAACAGTGAGCAAATATTGGAACCGTTGTTGCAATGGTAAAGGTCCTACATAATCAACTTGCCATGTTTCTGCTGGTTGAGTCCCTCTCTTAATATGGCACCGGGTTGTCGTTGTAGGGGGAAATGCTTCACCTTTTGACACATTTCATAGGTGTTTATGATCTGTTTAACACCGTCCGTAGTCAAATGTAACCCCCCCATTTCGTGCCCACTGTATCGTACCCTGAATGCCCAAATGTCTAGATTTGTAGTGGGCCCACTTGCCTGTGCCATATTCTTCCTCTTCCGCCTGTTTGATAGCCCGTACCCGGGCTATATTATCAACGGTGTTATTATATTCAGAGGTCTTTGAAGTGTTTTTCATGTGAGTGTCCACATGATATACAGTTATTTTCATCTCCTGGGCTTTGGACCATATTTGTTCCCATAGGTACTTTCCCTACAAGTCTTTCCCCGTTATTTGCCAGTTATGTTCATGCCAGTTTCGCATTCAGCCCGCCATGCCATTGGCTACTGCCCCTGAGTCAGTATATATGTGTACGTGTTGCCGTTTCTCTTCTAACGCAAGGACTAGAGCTGCTAGTTCGGCTTGCTGGCTGGAGCCTCCCACGCCCTCATCATGCACAATTGTCTGGGTTTTTGTATTGAAGGCAGTGGCTCGCCATCGCCGAAGGCCATTTCGCCAGACCGCTGAGCCACCTGTGAACCAGGCATGGCTACGTTCTTCGGGTGTTAACTGTTCAAAAGGCACGCCCCAGGGGATCGGTGACTCTTTGCTTAAACTGACAGACGACTGCGTAAGTTCACTCTCAGCTGTTTGTGGGTATCCAGCCACATGCTCATGTAGTCGGGTGATTACTTCTTTCCCTTTACTTGCTCTGTCTGCGATATACCATTTCCAGCGCACTATGGAGCTTTGCTGCGCTCGCCCGATCTTGTGTGTCCCATTTTCTGAGAGAACCCACGATAAAATGGGTAGGTCTGGTCTTAAATTGACTTTGTCGTCCCCTGTCTGTCCTTCTGTTTTTGTAATGGCCCAATAACATGCTAATAATTTTTTCTCAAATGGAGTGTAACGAGCAGCAGCATCTGTCAATTTTCTAGACCAGAACCCTAACGGTATACGAGTGCCATGTTGAACCTGCCACAAACATCATACTGCAGTATCATTGGTAACGGATACCTGTAACTCAAAAGGCTGTCCAGGCACTCGTGGGGCTAGGGGTAAAGCTTGAGCTACGGCTTCTTTGGCTGCATCAAAAGCCACCTGTTGTTCCTTTCCCCACTCGAAGTGGGCCTTTTTTCGTGTTACGGCATACAACGGTTTTAAAAGCATCGTGAGGTGAGGTATATGTCTCCTCCAGTAACCCAATAGTCCCACGAACCATTGTGCCTCAGCTTTATTCGTGGAGGTGGCCATTTCTTGAATTTTATTCTTCACAGGCTCGGGTATGATGCGCTCACCCCGAGACCATTGGATCCCCAGAAACTGGACAATCTGGCTAGGGCCCTGCACCTTCTTCGGATTTATCTCCCAGCCCATATCTCACATGTGTTGGACTAAAGTAGCTAGGGCTTCTGACACCACAGCCTCGGTGGGATTTCTTATTAGTACATCATCGATGTAGTGTGCCAGTGAGACATTAGGAGCCAACGTGCACAACCAGGTCCCGGGCCACCAATCCGTGGCATAGGGTACGGCTATGTAGGTAACCTTGAGGTAGGCTTTTAAACGTGTATTGCCTCCCTTCACAAGTGAATGCAAACTGGTCCTGGGATTCTTCCGCTATTGGAATGGAGAAAAAGGCATTGGCCAGGTCGATTACCGCATACCACTCCGCACTTTCTTGAGACAGCCGGTCTGTTATAGTTACTACATCTGGGACAGCGGTTGCCAGGGGAGGGGCACATTTGTTCAGTTGTCGGTAATCCACAGTCATCCTCCAACTTTTGTTGGGTTTCTGCACACGCCAAACAGGGCTATTGCAGGGGGACACCACATGTCTAATGATTCCCGCCTCCAAGAGCCCTTGTATGGTTTCCTCTATTTCTTTGTGTCCCCCAGGTATTTGGTACTGTTTCATTGTCACTATACGCAATGGCCGTGGTATTACCACTGGTTCCCACTTTGCTTCCCCTGCAATCTCAGTGTTCGCCCGTATCCCGAATGAAAATTGCCTGAACGAGGTGTTGTGTGTGGTTCCCTTTAAAAGGTCCATCCCAATAATATGTTCCTTTACTGCCGATATTAATACCGTTACCCAGCGCAGAGACCAATTTCCCACCGCCATTCTGATAGTTGTTTGGACAGCGGGCGTTTCTGCCCCACGAAACCATTAATCATCATACAGGTCCCTGTGTGTTTCCTAGGATTTCCATGGATAATAGTAACTTCTGCCCCTGTGTCTAGTACAGCAACATCTCTTTGTATGTTCCCCCCCGTCCCGCCAATGTATCATAATTGGAATGTGTGGCCTCAGATCCCCGGGAACTTGGGTTGACGTGGTTCTAACAGGGAGTACTCCCGGATCCCAGTCACAACCCAGTCGAGGGGATTACTAGCCTTCCACAGCTCTTCTACGCTGGGGTATAGACTAGTGGGAGATTGTTTCTCCGCATCCACAGATTATCGCTATCCGACTTAGTCGCCCTTACCTCCCTCCTTTTAACCTTCCCTGTGCCCGGGACGCAGTGTTGCTTCCACATAGAATACATTGCTCCTGTTGGGATTCCATAAATTTTTTCCTTGGGGACCCCTGCTTTCAGTAAAGCCGCGAACATGTCCCTCCGCACAATTCTTTTTTTTTGTCTTTCCTGAACTTATATCGTTCCCAGAGGTCGAACCTTGTCGCTGGTCCCGATTCCCCTCTACATTAGCCGTTCTCGACTCTCGCACACTATCTTCGACATCCTCTAACTGTCCTAACAATAGGAAAGCGTCCCCCACCCGCTTCTCTTGGGCTGGTCCCAATAATGCACGTAGCGCATCCCTCTTCATCAGCCTGCTCCGTATTCCTGCCGTAAAGAGCTCCTGATCTGGCCCCCCATATTGTTGGTGATATATTCTTCCCTGTGTTGCCATCTTGCACAATTGTATCACACCCTCCAGCACAGTACTCCAAGGTTTTACCTTCCCTTCCCAATCAATGGCGGAGGGATATTTTTTCTGGACCCCTATAGTAACCATGTCCCATAGCGAACTTGTGCCCTGGACATTGCGTAGAATTGCTGTGATATGGTGGTCCGTAATCATAGTCCTCATTTTTGTTAATTCTTCAGGGTTAAATATTACGCCTGATGCTCCCTGATCCCAAATCCGGGTTAGCCATTCTGACAATGATTCCCGGGTTTTTAGCGAAATCGAGACCCTATTTCTTGTAACTCACTAGTGGTGAAGTCACGCACCCCTCTAGTGGTTACCGGCTGTTCCCCATCTTGCTGTTTCGCCTTATTTATCATAAGGGTTTAGCTTTCGTGCTCGGATCATATGGGGGAGGGTTTTTAGTTTCCTCCCGTCCCCCCCTCTCCATCTGACCATTCATATTCTGAGTCAGAGGATTACCAGATGTCTCCTTCCCAATGAGCCGGATCCCAAGTGGGTCCAGCTACCAATGCACGTACCTTTGACCGATCTATCTGTAATTTCCGTCATCTGGCTTTTTAATAATTTTGTACTTTCACCAGATGGCATATTAAAGTTTCTGATTGTTCATTGAGCTTGTCCACCCGTTATTGTGCAGTGCGGACCGCTTCAGTGAGAGTCGAGTTTTGACTTTCGAAAAACTTAACAGCTGTTTTTAACTCTAGGTTTTCTGCCTCACTTTCCTTAAGTTGTTTACACATCGTCCTTAATGCTGTCAACAAAATCCATCCCATTTGTGAGGGATTACTTTTCTCCTGTGGGAAGCCCGCTTCCTCCAGGAGAGACAGTACCACGTGGGGTACGGTTCTATCTTTGCTCTGTTCCAATAACTGCATATCCCAATGTTGCGGGGGTGCAAACTGGGCTAGAACATTGGCAAGAGAGCCAAAACCCTCATCCCTCGTGCTCCACCCTGGTATTATATACTTCTCTCCCGCAGGAGGAGACTGCTCCTTGTCTTTTCTCATAAACATTTTACCAGATCATGTTCATGACACCAACATTTTTTGGATCGATAATAATAGACCCAGGTTCGGGATCTGGATGGATGTTAAATAAGAGACACGACAAATGAAGTAAAGATAAAACACCGTTTACTGAGGGAAAAGAAACATAATACAGTTTACAAAGAAAAGATAAGTATGATAAGATGCAACAAAGCTCACAGCTTTCGGCCCATCGGGAACTCCACAACGATGGCTGGTCTGGAGCCTTGGGGGTCCCGGCACCGCTCGCGAATCACGGTCCAAGTTGAAGTTAAAAGAGCTACTGGACAGTTCCATTCCTTTATACTATTGAACAAACATGGGTGCATGTGGCTTATGGCCAACTCCTAATCAGTAAGGCCCCAGCTGTTCTTCCACAAAGCATGAGACCTCGAGGCGCCGACCGTCCCATAAACAAGATGGTGTGTGCATCAAGTTCTCTCTCTCTCTCTCTCTCTGCATCAACAACATTCCACTCGGCATGAAGCAGAAACATACTGTAAATGTCGAAATATCATAATTAACCCTATGTGATTAACCCTATACAATACAGGGGCCGCACCACTTGCACACGCCGATTGGTTGGAAGACTAACCGCTCACCCAGTCCTCCAGCTCCACAACTGCTTTCCCTATTGGTCGGGAGCTGCCATCAATCAGCCAGGCAGTGTGAGCTGAGCATGCTCAGTGGGCGAGACAGGGGGTCAGAGATGGGTGGAGGGAGGCAGCGAGTTAATAAAGGACGCGCTTATTTGTACTGCAAAAATGGCCGCCATGTTCCAACCATTTTCCATGATTGGTTCCTTTGGAGGATGAGCCAAATCCTGAGGTTTCACTCGAATGTGTAACTGAAAACACCCATCCCAACGTATCATTGACTTGCAAATTGTAACTTGATCCACTTTGATTTCCTGAAACAACAGAGGCAGAGCTCCCAGAAGACAGCGACTGCCAGCCAAAGTGCCTTGCCCCAATCCCAGTGCACCCCTCCCCAGCCGAAGTGCCTTACTCCAGTCGCAGTTCAGGCCTCCCCCAGCCGAAGTGCCTTACCCCAGTCCCAGTGCATGCCTCCCCCATCTGAAGTGCCTTACCGCAGTCCCAGTGCCCGCCTCCCCCAGCCGAAGTGCCTTACCCCAGTCCCAGTATATGCCTCCCCTAGGCGAAGTGCCTTACCTCAGTATATGCCTCCCCCAGCCAAAGTGCCTTACCCCAGTCGCGGTGGAAGTCTCCTCCAGCCGAAGTGCCTTACCACAGTCCCAGTGCATGCCTCCCCCAGCCGAAGTGCCCTACCCCAGTCCCAGTATATGCATCCCCCCGCCAAAGTGCCTTACTTCAGTCCAGTGCATGCCCCCACCCCAGCTAAATTGCCTTCCCCTTTCCCAATGCATGCCTCCCACAGCCCAAGTGCCTTACCCTAGTCCCAGGGCACGCCTCCCCCAGCTGAAGTGCCTTACCACAGATCGAGCGTATGCCCCCCCAGCTGAAGTGTCTTACCCCAGTCCAAGTGCATGCCTCCCCCAGCCGATGTGCCTTACCGCAGTCCCAGTGCCCGCCTCTCCCAGCCGAAGTGCCTTACCCCAGTCCCAGTGCATGCCTCCCCATCTGAAATGCCTTACCCCAGTCCCAGTGTATGCATCGCGCAGCCGAAGTGCCTTACCCCAATCCCAGTGCATGCCTCCCCCATTCGAAGTGCCTTACCCCAGTCCCAGTGTATGCCTCCCCCAGCCGAAGTGCCAGTTTTATTTCACTGCACCACATGCATGGAATGATTCGGGCCCGGATGGGGCGGGGCTTGTCGCCTGTCAGTCACAAAGTGCAGAACCAATAGTTCCCTGCGTTAATAAACCCAGGGCGGGACACACAGCAAGAGTGCGGGCCCAGGCCCGAGAGACAAAAATCCGCACCATCATCTTCACACACACCCGGGCTCGTCACCAAGAACCGCAGCACAGGCCGGTTCCAGGCCCAGTCAGTGAGCGCCCGGGGGAGCGGGCACAGCGGCCGCCATCTTGGTCAGGTTGGGGGAGAGGGCTCAGTTGTCGCCATCTTGGTTAGGGTGGGTCTCGGGGCGCATGCGCGGCCCTTTGGGCAGGGATAATGGATGGGCGGGGCTTCAGCATGTCTGTCAGTTTGATTGGACACATGTTTGTGACCAGGTCAGTAGCCCCTGACAGGGAGCCTTGTTGTGCTGATTGTTGTCTCACCCTAATGGGCCAGCCCGGGCTCACACTATTGGGCAGGCCCGTCTCACCCTATTGGGCCAGCACGGGTTCACCCTAATGGGCCAGCCTGGGCTCACCCTATTGTGCCAGCACTGGCTCACCCTATTGGGCCAGCCAGGGCTCACACTATTGGGCAGGCCCGTCTCACCCTATTGGGCCAGCATGGGTTCACCCTATTGGGCCAGCCTGGGCTCATCCTGTTGAGCCAGCCTGGGCTCGACATATTGAGCCAGCCCGGGCTCGCCCAATTGTACCAACTCGGTTCACTCTATTGGGCCAGCATGGGTTCACCCTATTGGGCCAGCATGTGCTCAACCTATTGGGCCAGCCCGGGCTCACCCTATTCGGCCAGCTCGGGCTCACCCTATTGGGCCAGCCAGGGCTCACACTATTGGGCAGGCCCGTCTCACCCTATTGGGCCAGCACGGGTTCACCCTATTGGGCCAGCCTGGGCTCACCCTGTTGAGCCAGCCTGGGCTCGACATATTGAGCCATGCCGGGCTCGCCCAATTGGACCAACCCGGTTCACTCTATTGGGCCAGCATGGGTTCACCCTATTGGGCCAGCATGTGCTCACCCTATTGGGCCAGCCCGGGCTCACCCTGTTCGGCCAGCTCGGGCTCACCCTATTGGGCAAGCCTGGCTCATTCTATTGGGCCAGCACAGGCTCACCCTATTGCGCCAGCACAGGCTCACCCTCTTGGGGGCCATTCTCCGGTGTTGTGCTACCTTGAGCGTTTGTATCAGATTTCTAACCCGTAATGTACCTGCCCTGGGAGAGTTTGATGGGACAGTGAAAGGTAGACTTACTCTGCCGTGTACTGAACTGTGACAATCTGTGACGGAACGGAGTGCTGTTTTTTAATAGAACCTGCCATGTGACTGTGACAGACCATAATATTAGAGGAGACTGCATGGTGCACCTGGTCGTTGTGCCGTAATTCCGCCTCTGGAACCGGATACAACAAGGCAGTGGTAGAGGTGTCTTTAATCCGATGGGACACTGGGTGGTCCCGTGGGTCCTTCACCAACGGGACTTGGGTTCAATCACAACCCAGACAGGACGGGTGAAATATACCTGTCAGGCAAATAAAACACAGTGTGACAGGAAAAATGGAGCGGTGTACAGGAGCCATGGAGAAAATCCAAGTTACTTCAATTTGTCATTCCAGATTTATTAACAATTTCACGGAAAACAATTTACAGGGAAGTGTAAAAACGTGAACACAAAGTGAATATAACTTAGCAATACATTGAGAACCGAACACAGGCGGATTGGGCCTATAGTCTCTGGAATTTAAAATAATGAGAGGTGATCTGATTGAAACATAAGATTCTGAGGGCGCTTGACAAGTTAAATGCAGAAGGTTTGTTTACCCCGCCATTTAAGACGGAGATGAGGAGGAATTTCTTCACTTAGAGGGTTGTGAATGTTTGGAATTCCCTGCCACAGACGGCTGTGGATGCTGAGTCTCTAAATATATTCAAGACTCAAATAGTTAGATTTTTGGAACCTAGGAGAAGCAAGGGATATGCTATCAGGCGGGAAAGTGGAGTTGAGGTCGATGTTCAGCCCTGATCTTATTGAATGGCGGAGCAGACTCGAGGGGCCGTAGGGCCTACTCCTGCTCCTATTTCTTATGTTCTTTATGTCGGAGCTGCCGCTATCTGCACAGTTGTGACAGACATCAGAGCGAGTGAACAGGGGCTCAGCATAAAGGGAAGGGAACACTTGTGAATAAGAATGAGAAAAGTTATTTATTTACACATGAAATGTACAAGGCACGGTGAAACTCTGAGATACAGTTACATTACAGCCACAATTATCGAACACATTTCAAACAGAAAGACGGAAATCCCAGTTATATATTTCTCAGCGACTGATTCGGATCTAGTAACTGAAGGTAGTTTACTCTGAGAATCACCAAGAGAACATATTTTATTTTTAGTGACACAGGGATGATAAACAGATGAGGAACATCCACGGCGGCCGAAATTCAGACCATCATTTGAGCTGTAAAAGAGGGATAAAAGAATGAAGCGGAGGTTTAGTGGTCTGGGGCATTTATCTCAGGGTTTATATTAATGAAACATCCAGAGATTTGTCAAACGGCTTCAGTCAGATGGAAGTGTGAGCGGATTGAATCTTCCCACCTTCACGAGCGTGACGGCAGCGCTGTAGGAAATGCTCAGGAAGAACAGGATGATGAATGTGGAAGCTGTTGTCCAGATGTTGCCGCTCTCGTCCTCATAGTCTTCATTCCAGATGTGGTCTGAGGAATCTACGGGGATGTAGGGGAGGAAATATATTCAGATCGTTTATTAATCCCGGGTATCATACTATTATTTTATATTCTCTTTTTTTCACCTTAAAGTATTAGTTTGGTCTTTAATTGGACTTTCAATGTATATTTTGTGTTATGTTAATCACTCTCAGCAATCTCTCACTGTTCCTCACTCCACTGCCGCTCTTCCATTATAGAAACATAGAAACATAGAAACATAGAAAATAGGTGCAGGAGTAGGCCATTCGGCCCTTCTAGCCTACACCGCCATTCAATGAGTTCATGGCTGAACATGCAACTTCAGTACCCCCTTCCTGCTTTCTCACTATACCCCTTGATTCCCCTAGTAGTAAGGACTTCATCTAACTCCTTTTTGAATATATTTAGTGAATTGGCCTCAACAACTTTCTGTGGTAGAGAATTCCACAGGTTCACCACTCTCTGGGTGAAGAAATTCCTCCTCATCTCGGTCCTAAATGGCTTCCCCCTTATCCTTAGACTGTGTCCCCTGGTTCTGGACTTCCCCAACATTGGGAACATTCATCCTGCGTCTAACCTGTCTAAACCCGTCAGAATTTTAAACGTTTCTATGAGGTCCCCTCTCATTCTTCTGAACTCTAGTGAATACAAGCCCAGTTGATCCAGTCTTTTTTGATAGGTCAGTCCCGCCATCCCGGGAATCGGTCTGGTGAACCTTCGCTGCACTCCCTCAATAGCAAGAATGTCCTTCCTTAGGTTAGGAGACCAAAACTGTACACAATACTCCAGGTGTGGCCTCACCAAGGCCCTGTACAATTGTAGCAACACCTCCCTGCCCCTGTACTCAAATCCCCTCGCTATGAAGGCCAACATGCCATTTGCTTTCTTAACCGCCTGCTGTACCTGCATGCCAACCTTCAATGACTGATGTACCATGACACCCAGGTCTCTTTGCACCTCCCCTTTTCCTAATCTGTCACCATTCAGATAATAGTCTGTCTCTCTGTTTTTATCACCAAAGTGGATAACCTCACATTTATCCATATTATACTTTATCTGCCATGCATTTGCCCACTCACCCACCCTATCCAAGTCGCTCTACAGCATCATAGCATCCTCTTCGCAGCTCACACTGCCACCCAACTTAGTGTCATCCGCAAATTTGGAGATACTACATTTAATCCCCTCATCTAAATCATTAATGTACAGTGTAAACAGCTGGGGCCCCAGCACAGAACCTTGCGGTACCCCACTAGTCACTGCCTGCCATTATGAAAAGTCCCATTTACTCCTACTCTTTGCTTCCTGTCTGACAACGAGTTCTCAATCCATGTCAGCAAACTAGCCCAATCCCATGTGCTTTAACTTTGCACATTAATCTCTTGTGTGGGACCTTGTCGAAAGCCTTCTGAAAGTCCAAATATACCACATCACCTGGTTCTCCCTTGTCCACTCTATTGGAAACATCCTCAAAAAATTTCAGAAGATTTGTCAAGCATGATTTCCCTTTCACAAATCCATGCTGACTTGGACTTGTTATATTACCTATTACCAAATGCACTGCTATGACATCCTTAATAATTGATTCCATCATTTTACCCACTACCCATGTCAGGCTGACCGGTCTATAATTCCCTGTTTTCTCTATCCCTCCTTTTTTAAAAAGTGGGGTTACATTGGCTACGCTCCACTCCATAGGAACTGATCCACAGTCAATGGAATGTTGGAAAATGACTGTCAATGCATCCACTATTTCCAAGGCCACCTCCTTAAGTACTCTGGGATGCAGTCCATCAGGCCCTGGGGATTTATCGGCCTTCAATCCCATCAATTTCCCCAACACAGTTTCCCGACTAATAAGGATTTCCCTCAGTTCCTCCTCCTTACTCGACCCTCCGACCCCTTTTATATCCGGAAGGTTGTTTGTGCCCTCCTCAGTGATTACCGAACCAAAGTACTTGTTCAATTGGTCCGCCATTTCTTTGTTCCCCGTTATGACTTCCCCTGATTCTGACTGCAGGGGACCTACGTTTGTCTTTACTAACCTTTTTCTCTTTACATATCTATAGAAACTTTTGCAATCCGTCTTAATGTTCCCTGCAAGCTTCTTCTCGTACTCCATTTTCCATGCTCTAATCAAACCCTTTGTCCTCCTCTGCTGAGTTCTAAATTTCTCCCAGTCCCCGGGTTCGCTGCTATTTCTGGCCAATTTGTATGCCACTTCCTTGGCTTTAATGCTATCCCTGATTTCCCTTGATAGCCACGGTTGAGCCACCTTCCCTTTTTTATTTTTACGCCAGACAGGAATGTACAATTGTTGTAGTTCATCCATGCGGTCTCTTAATGTCTGCCATTGCCCATCCACAATCAACCCCTTCAGTATCATTCGCCAATCTATCCTAGCCAATTCACGCCTCATACCTTCAAAGTTACCCTTCTTTAAGTTCTGGACCATGGTCTCTGAATTAACTGTTTCATTCTCCATCCTAATGTAGAATTCCACCTTATTATGGTCACTCTTCCCCAAGGGGCCTCGCACAACGAGATTGCTAATTAATCCTCTCTCATTACACAACACCCAGTCTAAGATGGCCTCCCCCCTAGTTGGTTCCTCGACATATTGGTCTAAAAAAACATCCCTTATGCACTCCAGGAAATCCTCCTCCAACGTATAGCTTCCAGTTTGGTTAACCCAATCTATGAGCATATTAAAGTCACCCATTATAACTGCTGCACCTTTATTGCACGCACCCCTAATTTCATGTTTGATGCCCTCCCCAACATCACTACTACTGTTTGGAGGTCTGTACACAACTCCCACTAACGTTTTTTGTCCTTTGGTATTCTGGAGCTCTACCCATATAGATTCCACATCATCCAAGCTAATGTCCTTCCGAACTATTGCCTTAATTTGCTCCTTCACCAGCAATGCTACCTCACCTCCTTTTCCTTTTATTCTATCTTTCCTGAATGTTGAATACCCCTGGATGTTGAGTTCCCAGCCCTGATCATCCTGGAGCCACGTCTCCGTAATCCCAATCACGTCATATTTGTTAACATCTATTTGCACAGTTAATTAATCCACATTGTTGCGGATACTCCTTGCATTAAGACACAAAGCCTTCAGGCTGTTTTTTTTAACACCCTTTGTCCTTTTAGAATTTTGCTGTACAGTGGCCCTTTTTGTTCTTTGCCTTGGGTTTCTCTGCCCTCCACTTTTCCTCATCTCCTTTCTGTCTTTTGCTTTTGCCTCCTTTTTGTTACCCTCTGTCTCCCTGCATTGGTTCCCATCCCCCTGCCATATTAGTTTAACTCCTCCCCAACATTATGATCCTCCTATAGTCCGTTTTGGAAAATATGATAGTTTTTCTTCCATGTCAGAGGCTAATTGATTTTGGATGACTTTGCTACGATCTACCATTCGGGAATAATACGATGAAACATCGAGGAAGGTGTACAGCAGGATATCGATTATTTTTCCGCTAGGTTAAGGTAGTTACTTAGTTGGAAGCTGCCAAGGAGGCTTTTAAGAGATTAGTTGTGAGTTATAACCTTTTTTTTATATATGTTACGGCAATGCTCTGAACATAAATAACGTTTCAGCTTGCAACAACTACATTGATCCAGTGTATGTGTAAGGCCAGAATAGTGAAATGTTAGATATTATGGTATCAGTAATTATTTATTCAGGCCAAGCATTGGATACTTTGCCCGTCCAAAAACTGCATCTTTGTTCTACATTCTTCTATAGCCTGACGTTTTTGTTTGTGCTCTTTAGTGTCTATATCACTGTATAACTATCTGTTGTTCTGGATTAGTCAGTGTTTGTGTTCCCTGTGAGGGTGTTGATCTGTGGGGTTGTGCGTGTGTGTATTTCTAAGATTGTGTATGTGTGTGTAAATCTTTCTTTATGTTTTGTTTAAGAATGCGTGTGTTTTTATGTAAGTGTGTGTGTTTAAATTTAATTGTGAGTGTGAGATTTGGTGTAGGTGAGTGTGTGTACTTTTATGTGTAAGCATGTTCATATCAAAGGGTTTGTGTGTGTGTGTGTGTGTGTGCAAGTGTGTTCATGTGTGTGCTTATGTGTAAGTGTATGTGTAACCCGGTGTATATGTATGTTCATGTGTGTGTTTCCCTGTAAGTGTATATGTATGGTTATGTCCAAGTGTTTGCTAATGTTGAGGTGTAAGTGTGTGTTTGTGAGTTTTCATGTCACATTGTGTGTACCTGTAAGTTTGTCTGTGTGTGTTTTTGTTAGATTGTGTTTGGATTTATATGCGTGTTCATACTTGTGTAAATGTGTTCAGGTGTGTGTTTCCCTGTAAGTGTACGGCTATGTCTCAGTGTTGTTCATGTTTAGGTGTAAGCGTGTGTGTGTTTATGTGTAGCAATGGGTTTGCAGGTAAGTTTGTGTGTGTTTGTGTGTGTGTGTTTTGTGAAAGTGTGTGTTTTGATTGATGTGTGTGTCTAAGTGCAATAGTATGTTTGCATGTAAGCGTGTGTGTGTTTTGTGTAAATGTGTGTTTGGATTGATGCGTTTGTTTACAAGTGTGTGTGTGTTTTGTGTAAGTGTGTGTGTGGATTGATGTGTATTTATGTGTGTGTAAGTGTGTGTAAGTGTGTTTTGTAAGTGTATGGGTATGGATTGATGCGTGTGTCTATGTGTGTATAAGTGTGTTTTGTGTAAGTGTGTGTGTGGATTGATGTATGTGTTTATGTGTGAGTAAGTGTGTGTAAGTGTGTTTTGTAAGTCTGTGTGTATGGATTGATGCGTGTGTCTATGTGTGTGTAAGTTTGTTTTGTGTAAGTGTGTGTGTGGATTGATGTATGTGTTTATGTGTGTGTAAGTGGGTGTAGGTGTGCTTTGTGTCAGTGTCTGTGTGGATTGATGTGTGTGTCTATGTGTGTGGAAGTGTGTGTAAGTATCCGTTGTGTAAGTGTGCATTTAGATTGACGTGTATTATTGCTATTGTTAAAATTTTCAGAGAGTACCAATAACTGGATTTGACAATGATGGTTTTCATTATATTCGAGTTATGTATAATATTATGTGTCAGAGTGTTAACGTATGTCTTTATATGTAAGTCTATGTGTGTTACTGTGAAATTGTGCACTTACACAAAAATACACACACTTATACAAAATCATCATCACACTTACATATGAACACAGACAGACTCACTTTCACATGTATTCTCCCTGCTCTGTGTAAATGTGTCCTGTGTGAGGCGCAATGTGACGTCAGCCGAAGGAATGCAACAATTCAACCGATGGGCCTCAGAAACATCAGGGACACAACTATGAGAAACCCGCAGAGGATTCAATCACCAGTTTAGATATGGCCCATTAGAATTCAGCATGTTAGTTTACAATTAACAGGGACTATTTAATTAAAAAATATTACGTGGAATAAATAATTATTTCAGAATATAATAATCATGTGGCAAGTTTAAAATCTTTTGACCATGGGTTAGAATGTGACATTGTACTGATGGCAACTTAGTGCATTTACAAGAGAGTGGTTCATTTCCCATCTCCCTGTGGGAGGGGCAGTGGGGGTTACGAGAATTATGCATTTCCCGTTCCCCTCTCGCTGGTGGGTATGAGAGGTACAGTGAGTTAAAATTACCCTTTACTCTCTCTCTGCTGAAGTTACTTTCAGGAATCCTGTAATGAGAGAACTTCACCCAGTCTCTAACCCATGGTGTATCTGAGCTGGGAGCGCTGGCTGTATAAGCCTTGGGACCGAGACACGCAAACACTTTACTTCAGACAAACAGCCCTCACATTGGCAAAACTAGGAAACATAGTTAATTGAGCGGCTGCCTGTTTAACTCACGATTGGAAAAAAAGCCCTTTATTGTTTTTTATTTAAGAACTGAAATGCAATCGAGAGATTCTCATTGACAAGAATTGACGGTGTCCATCAGAACAAGGGAAATGTTGACGAAACTGGGTTTACCGCTGGATTTATTGATGGTTCTGTTGGTGATCTTCAAGGGGATCGCTTCGTGTCCCACCACACAGGAGTAAGAAGCGCCGCTGGCCCACTCCTCGGCTGCAACGGATAGCAGGCTGTACATGAAGAAGGATCTGCTGCCGTTCTCTGCCATCACCTCGGTGTTCTTGTAGTTGCCGGAATCCACCGGTTTGTCATTGACGGTCCATTTGACGAAGATCTCTCGGGGGGAGAAACCTCTCACTAAGCAGGTGAGGCTGACCAACCTCTGAGCGGAGACTTCTTCTGCCGAGGGCAGGAGGACAGACACGGCCGGTTCCCGCGGATCTTTCGCTGTGGAACAGTTACAATAAAGGCCAATGAACTGGACAGTTCCAGAGACAATGGGAAAACTTTAAATCAATACAGCAGGCGGGTTTTGGGCGTGGAGGTTTTTAAATTGTTAAAAATAGGAATCCCGACGTCAACGCGCCCACTCCCGGTTGTAATATTATATTTGAGTAAAATATTTAAATGGGACTGGAATCTTCTATTTTAACCACCATTTGGTGTTTAACTGTCGCTGGTCCGGTTTGACACACTGTGTAAATCCCTGCAGTTACAGCGAGGCGGGGACTGCTGCACCCAGGTGGTAATTGCCCATACACCTAACTCCTGGATCCAGGGTCCCTGTGTAACCCAGCCCCCGCGATCCGAGACCTCCTGACTCGGCTTCCAATCCTCCCGTTCTCCCGGGTGGCCTGTGAGACCACCGCCCACAACTCGCCTTCCTCATTTAAATTCAGCCAATTTCAGGTGGTTAGATGTGAGAGAAATGGACACTGCGTTGAATTTTAAAGCTTTTCCTTTTCCCCTCTGGGGCCTCTCTGGTGTTCCATCCCGCAGCAGAGGGAACACAATCTTTCTCTCTGAAATCTCCAAGGGTT
This sequence comes from Pristiophorus japonicus, assembly GCF_044704955.1. Classification (NCBI taxonomy): domain Eukaryota; kingdom Metazoa; phylum Chordata; class Chondrichthyes; family Pristiophoridae; genus Pristiophorus; species Pristiophorus japonicus. The sequence continues at coordinate 270,567 of NW_027254412.1, read as the reverse complement.
GGTCTGGAAAATTACATAGAATTTACTGCACAGAATGAGGAGATTTGGCCAACTGGTCTATGCCGGTGTGTATGTTTCACACAAGCCTCCTCCTAGCTCACTTAATCTATTCCTAATAACACACCCTTCTATTCCTTTCTCACTCATGGACTTGTCCAGTTTCCCCTAAAATACATAATGTCAGGTCCCAGAGTGCTGAGTTCGTGGAATTACCAAACTGAATGATCAGAGCAGCCCATTAAACACTTTATATAATGAATTGTCCCTTGCACATGCACTGGAAATAGTCACAGTATCTCACTTATTGCAACAATCTCCCCGCTCACCCTTTTCCTTGTGGATGGAATCTCTGAGAGGAGTCGGCATATCCTGATGGCTCACCACGCAGTAGAACTTATCCCCACTCAGCCAGTCATGTGTCGAGATGTTTAAGTTGCTGATCACTATGTTGGGATCCTCTCCCGGCTGGAAGGCAATCTCTGATTTCAAAGCCTCCTTTTCCCGGGTCCAGGTCACGGTGAGCCCATAAGGAGCCTCAGACACGACGCAGGTTAAGGTCACCATCGCCTCCAGTAAGACCTGTTCCAATGACGGTGGGCGAAGAGTGATTTTTGAATCGCTGCATGGGACAACCACTGCGAAACAGGAATGAAAGTCAGGAAAAGCTGAAGCTTCAGAATCCGGACACCAATATTTAGCCTTAAATCTTTCAAGGGGAATATATCACTTTTGAGATATCAACCTCTCGCTGTTGCCTCAACACCGGCGTTATTGGAAGGACAATGAATTGGCAACGATTCCGAGAGATCTGTAACATTTCTTGTGTATTTGCAGCCAGAGCCACCTGTAATGGGCTGTGAAGCAAATACCCGGCATAAAATCGGAATACATTGTGTTAGGCATGGAATAGCGCTCTTCCTGAAATCCCTTGCTCCTTTAAGCCCGTCCATGGATCCTTGCACCCAAATGCATCACCGTTGGTTATAATAGCTGAAGCCCGAAAAGCCCGAAGTTCAAGAGGTCTACACCAGACATTATACTGGTTCAAAACCAGTGTCAAATTAATTTCAGGATTTATGGGACAACAGGAAACAAAGTTAAGTTTCTGGTCTCTTGCTGCGTTTTTTGTTGCAGTGAAAATGTGCAGGAACCAGTCACAGCCCCCGTCAGAGGAGAAGTGCAAGTTCGGGAGAATGGAGTTCCAAGGAATCTTTGTGGTGCGGCATCATTTGGAATGATGTGAGGTCGCTTGTTAATTTCTGTAATTACTGAACATTTATCATGTCTGGTGAGAGAGATTCAGAGAGAAATATGACCTCAGGGCATTAATAGCAACATAGGAACAGGAGGAGGGCATTCAGTCCATCCATCCTGTCTCGCCAACCAGTTAGATCATGGCTGATGAACACTCAACACCATCTTCACGAATTGGTTATGTAACCCTTGATAACCTTGCCTGACAAAAATCTATAAATCTCAATTTTCAACTTTTCAATTGAAAGCAAGTGTCAGCAGCTTTTGGGGAGGGAAATCCCGACTTGCAATATTCTTCTTGTGAGAAAATCCTTTCTGACATCACCTCTGCACGGCCTAACTCTAATGTTAAGTTTCTGCTACTTGTTCTCGACTCTTTCATCAAACTAAATAAATGTTGTATATCTACTCGATCAATTCCATTTATCAACTTAAGCACGTCAATTGGATCATCTCTTAACGTTTTATACTCGTCGACTGATCATTTTACATTATTAGCCCCGGTTTAATTCGGGTAAACCTGCAGTTTAGCGCCTCCATGTATATCCTTCCTGTGGTGCGGAGCCGAGAATTGAGCTCAGTGCTCTGAATAGGGTAGAAGCCCATTCTAGCAGGATTCCTGGACAGTTGGCAGGAAAGGGTTCCAGACTCCGACAGCCGCTCCGTATATGATCAGCCAACTCAGGATAAACCTGAGACTAAGGACACTTCACTCACTGCCTGACATCAGAGCAAGGGGAAAGCTTCTTTGGCGAGGTTAATAAATCCTGAGCAATGAGGAATCCTGAACCAGAAGATCCTGGATTGAATTTCCACTCCAGATATTTGATCACAAAATGTAAGCTGAGTCTCCCAGTGCAGTACTGGGGGCATGGCCCAACTATCGGAGTTGCCGTCTGTCGGATCAGGTGTTAAACCGAGGATCCGTCTGGCCTCTCAGGTGGAGGTAAACGATACTCTGGCATTATTTCAATGAAAAGCAGAGGAGTTCTCCCTGGTGGCCTGGGAATATTTATCCCTCAAGAAATATCACTCAACAAAAAAAAATGGTCATTATCACACTGCTGTTTGTGGGAGCTTGCTGTGCACTAAATGACTGCCGTACTTTGTACATTACAACTGTGACCACATTTCACAACTTAATTCATTCGCTGGCAAGCGTTTTGGTTCAGTCTGTGGTCGCTGAAGGCGCTGTATAAAGGCAAGTTTGTATCGCAAGAATACACAAACTGCATGATTGGAAATTAGGAACAGTCCTCTGCTTTTTACTAATTCCAATAAAATCCTTACTGAGGTCAGCGCTCAGAATGGTGTGCAACCTCCCCGGATTGTGTCTCTTACCCTGAGATCTGCTGAAGTTACGGTTTTGCGTGACCCCTTCATGAGTGACCTGGCAGGTGTAGACCGAGCCGGTGAACCATTCCTCGGCGGGGACTGTCAGCCGACTGGCCGTCAAGAAGTTCCCGTTCACCTCAAAGACGGGAGAGGTGATGATGCCCGAATCCATGAGTTGTCCACTCTTCAGCCAATTCACGGTCAGTGATTTTGGCCTGAAATCGATGATTGAACACACGGCGCTTGCATATCTGCTGCTGGTGATTTGTTCAGTAGAACTCAGCGTGAGGAGAACAGTTGGAGGAACGATGTCCGGTTCAGGATCTTCAAAAAAAAACATATTATTGACATTGCTTAGAAAATAATTGATTAAGAAATGCAAAGTGTCCTTATATTTTAACAGGTTCTTTGCTGTCAGACGAACACTAACCTGGCATTTACAGAGAGCAGAACTGTGCACAGTATTCTCAGTTTAATATGCAGACCGGAACTGTGCATAATATTCTAAGTGCGATATGGGGACCAGAACCATGCACAATATTCTAAGTGTGATATGGAGACCAGAACTATGCACACTATTCTCAGTATGATATGGAGACCAGAACTTTACACTGTATTCTAAGTATGAGATGGAAACCAGAACTTTAAGCAATATTCTAAGTGTGATATGGAGAACAGAACTATGCATACTATTCTAAGTGTAATATGGAGACCAGAACTATGCACACTATTCTCAGTATGATATGGAGACCAGAACTTTACACTGTATTCTAAGTATGAGATGGAAACCAGAACTTTAAGCAATATTCTAAGCGTGATATGGAGAACAGAACTGTGTACAGTATTCTAACTGTGATATGGAGACCGGAACTGTGCATAATATTTTAAGTATGATGTGGAGAGCTAACTTTCGACAGTATTCTAAGTATGAGATGGAAACCTGAATTGTGAACAATATTCTAAATGTGATAAGGAGAATGGAACTGTGCACAGTATTCTAATTATTATATGGAAACCAGAACTGTATACAATACTCTAAGTGTAATATGGAGACCAGAACTGTACACAATATTAGAAGTATGATAGGGAGAGCAGAATTGTACACAATACTCTAAGTGTGATTTGGAGACGAGAACTGTACACAGTATTCTAAGTATGATATGGAGAGCAGAACTGTACACAGTACTCTAAGTGTTGTCTAACCAAATTTCTCTACAAGTTGAACATAATTTCTCACCTTATCATTGTTTGCCCTGTAATCCACATCACTAACCTAGCATTGTGATGGCCCAGACCGACACACCACGTCGAACCTCGCAGTAGATTGTGCTGCTCCCCACATCTGACTCGGCCATGGTTAACTGGCTGCTCTGGGTGTAGATTCCCTTCTTGTTGAGCACTGACGGGTAGGTATTCAATCCAGTGGTGATTGGCTCTTTATCTTTCTTCCAGGAAAGGCTGGTGATGTCGGGGGAGTAGTCCATCGCCAAACAGCCGTACGTGATGGAGCCATCGGTACTGGGTTGTTCACAGGAGGAGAGCAGGGCGTAGAGGGTGGGGGGAGACGGTGTTACTGGGAAAGAATGGCCCATTGAACAAGTTAGACTCTGTAATCCGTGCTTATAAAAGAAATAAACAGCTCGAAATTTGACTGCAGAATAAACTAATTCCACCATTTCCCCATCAAAGACTACACGGGCATTTGAGTTTCTGTCAGTTCCATCATAAGGACCTGTCGATGCCCTGGTCAGGAACACACCTCTCTATCCCCGAGCTCTATCACATTACACAACAAGAACATTTACACAACTCGTCAATAAAAAATCCTTCATTGGATCATACAATAGAAGAACAGAGACGTGTTCCTGTTATTTCGGCCTCCATTTATTTCTCAATCAGCACCATTTCTGGTCCTTTATTTAATTGCAGTTTGGGCAAATTTGCTCTGTGCACATTGCCTGCGGCGTATCCCTACAAAACAACAGTGACTGCACTTCAAAGTAACAGCGGAATTCCTGCTTCGGACGTTAGCAAAAAACCCTCTAAATTTGCATACCACATAATTCAACAGGTAGCATTTCCATAGTTAAGTTTCTAAGATTCAAGCTGTCGGTGAATTGCGATTGAGTCGAATTTCTCCCTCATTTTCTCAGCATTTGATGGAGACCGATGTCCCTCAGTGCACTGTGATCTGGGCTCTATCCCATCCCATTGAATGCATGTCTCTTGAGTTTCCTCCTCCCTGCCACTCAATTAATAATCCGAATAAAATACCATTCCAAAATCCGGTTAATTGGAAGTTTCTCCTTAAATGGCCCATTTCAGTTCCCATTGTTGTTCTTGTTATATCACAATGCCCTGGACTTGGTTATAGGGAATACAATTTCGAAGTTCGAAGGTGATGCAAAACCTGGCAACGTAGCCAATAGTGAGCATGAAAGCAGCAGACTCCATGAGGAGACTGATGGACCAGTGAAATGCGCCGGGACATGGCAATTGCAATTTAATGCGAATCATTGAGAAGCGATGCACATTGGGTGGAAGATGGAGAAGCAGTATAATCTAAATAGTATTGTTTTGAGGGGATGCACGAACAGAGAAATCTAGATGAACATATTCAAAAATCTTTGAAGGGGGCAGGGCAAACTGGTAAGACAGTTATGAAAGCGTATGGGATACATGACTTTGTAAATGGGCCATTGACTACAAAAACAAGACGGTTATGCTAAACTTACAGATCACGTGTTAGGCCTCAGCTGGGGTATTGTGCACAATTCTGGAACAACAATTTAGGAAGGATGTCAAGCCATTGGGGAGTGTAGAGGGGAAGCTTTTACCAGGATGATGCCAGGGATGGGGTCTTCAGTTATGTGGATAGATTGGAGAAGCTGGGATATTCTCCTTAGAGCAGAGGTTAAGAGGAGACCGAAGAGAGATATTCAACATGATGACAGGTTTTGATAGAGCAAGTAGGGAGAAACTGCTTCCGCTGGAAAGTAGGTGGGTAACCAAAGGTCACAAATTTAAAATAATTGGCAAAAGATCAAAAGGGGAAATTGGGGTAATTGTTTCACACAGAGGGTTGGTAATTTCAGGAATGCTCCAGGCAGTTCCTCCTGTACGTCAGGAGGACTCAGTGGCACGTTTAGAAGGAAAACCCTGGGGAGTTGGACTAAATTGGACAGCTCTTTCAGAGCCGGCATAGGCACGATGCCTGAATGGCCTTTTCAGTGCTGTGAGATGCTATCATTCTACACGAGTCAGTGGGAATAGTTCTACTAGATTTAATGGAAGGAAACGCTTCATATTTTGGACACCTCTACCAGATCTATTTTTATTGTTTGTTGTAATTAAAGAGGATATTTAAAATAAAGAGATCTTATAAATCTGACGCAAATTAGTCAATCGCATGCTGCTATAAAGGCTTAAAATTCATTGCGAATGATGACTTATTGCAGGTTGACTCTATCTCTTTAAATGTTTCACAGAATTGCAGCTCAGTGACTGTGCGCCTTGTGTTGTGATCCAGGCCAATAGCTGCATCTCTCATAGTTTGTCCCTGCCTTTAACCTTTTCAGGAAGAATTGAACAACATAATGTTTCTAAACATGAGGTCCTCATGACGATTAATTCAAGTGGGAGTCTTGATATCCTCCATTTAAATTGTGAAAATAACTTACAGCCTCCCAACAGATCAGAACAGGCGCTGCTTTCTGGAGCGTTATTCACTTCCTGAAACAGTTTGTTCTGGAAGTGAGCTGAGGATCAGGCCAATCGTGTTCAATAGTAATCTGATGCTCAAAATGTTCAAACATTAATAACTCATTAAAAATTTGGCATTTTTTCAGAAAGAATATAAACATCAATGAATGTGCGTTGTTTAATCTGGTCAATCGGACGATTTATTGTGTATATCTGTCACGAGTAGTTTACCTGCTATTTGTTAGTCGCAGCTAGCGGTATCTTGAACATTGCCTGACCAAGCACTCTCAGGTCAGATACAGCAGACATATGAGAGCAAAGCTCCCGCTATGCTGTCGTGTGGGTCATGACAGGTATAGCAAGGTTTGCACACAGAGTAGTACGTTATCTGTACTATCCCGTCAAACATTCCCAGCTCAAGTACTGCAGAGATGTGCTACGAAATGTCTCTCCATAAAATGCGTTATCAAATTGACCGATTAGATTCAGCACAATTATCACATGTACAAAGACAAGCTTACCATACACTGCCCCTGTAAAGCGCACCAGCTCACCTATAGCTCTGATTAAATAGAAGATCAATCTATATTGAAGGACCCAATTAAGCTCCACGTCTTTGTAAATAAAAGTTTAAATACTGATTAAAGCAATCTCTGCAATGTCCCATCAAGCACTGCCAGATAAAGTAAAGTACGGGTTAGTTGCAGAGTAAAGCTCCTTCATCACTGTCATATCAAACACTCCCAGGGTAGGTACGGCACGAGTTAGATAAAAAGTAGATTTCCCTCCACATTGCCAATTAAACACACTCAGGGCAGGTACAGTCAGGCTTGGATAAAGAATAAAGCTTCCTCTACACTGTCCCATCAAACACTCCCAATACAGGTACAGAGTAAAGCTCCCTCTACAGTGTCCCATTAAACATTCCCAGGGCAGGTACAGCATGGGTTAGATACAGAATAAATCTCCCTCTACAATGTCCCATCAAACAGCCCCAGTGCAGGTCCAAAATTGCCAAAATAAATTGGAGCACCCATCAGATCAGACGAGGCGCTGTTTGTTCTGAAAGTGAGCTTCGGATCACACCAATCTCATTCAATAATTATCTGATGCTCAACTGTATAACCATTACTAATTCGATATCTTATTAGTTAGATGCAGATTGAAGTTTATTCAATATTTTTAGAAAATCACTCAAATCAGATACAGGATAGATTCGATAGAGTAAATCTCTCTCTTCACTGATCTGTCTGGCGCTGTAAGGTCATGTAAAGCAAAGGATGAATGCATATTAAACTACACTACCCCGTAAGACGGGCCAAATATAGCAAGGTTTAGATTCCGAGTAAAATTATTTCTGCACTGTGCCATCAATCCAAACAGGGCAGGTACAGCATGGGTCAAGATACAGCGTAAAGCTCCCTCTACATTGTCCCATCAAACACCTCCAGAGCAGGTACAGCATGGGTCAGATACAGAGTAACACTCCCTCTACACTGTCCCATCAAACACTTCCAGAGCAGATACAGCATGGGTCAAGATACAGAGTAAAGCTCCCTCTACATTGTCCCATCAAACATGCCCAGAGCAGGTACAGAATGGGTCAGATACAGAGTAAAGCTCCCTCTACATTGTCCCATCAAACACGCCCAGAGCACGTACAGCATGGGGTTAGATACAGAGTAAAGCGCCCTCTACACTGTCCATTCAAACACTCCCAGGGCACGTACAGCATGGGCTAGATACAGAGTACAGCTCCTTCTGCACTGTCCCATCAAACACTCCCAGGGCATGTACAACTGGGTTGGATACTGATTAAAGCTCCTTCTACTGTCCCCCCATGGTGTTTCGGAACTGTTTCTTCTGACTGTCACACTCTGGGTAACTGATCTCATTTCTGCGGCGACTCATCAACTTTAAAGTCAAACTTTTACGTTTCTCACATATACCAGTTTCTTAAATAACTGAGTTAAATGACACTCCCCGCAATACAGAATCACAATCCAGAAGGTTTACAACCGGTCAGGAGGACTCCTGATTCTCACACAGTGAGCAGGCGCACAGAAACAGAACAGACACAAACGGTGCTCCAGGCAGAGAGACCAGTTCAATCTGTTAATTTCAATGAAGCTGCTTGATTTCTAATTTATTTCTTGTCAATTTCCAACCACCTCAACTCCGCAGATTCTTTGAAATTAAACTGATATTAATTTGAGAGACTCTTCAGAATCCAGCCATTTTTCCATCTCTGTCAACTTTCTTGGAAACCGTGTAAAAATTAACTCCCCTGAAAGCAAGTATCTGGAAATAATTCACATTCCACGGGAATTTGCTGCCGTCACGGGACTCGGTGACAGAATAAGAATGTCACAATCCAGGAGACATCTACATTGAAATCTGACCACCCACTGATTTGATATATTTTCATCAGTAAATATAACCTGTAAAATCATCGAGGCAAAACAGCAAGTTAATTCACCAAAATCTGCAGCGGCACCTTATCGAACTCAGCACAGCCGGGTTATAAATGCATTGATTTATAAATTAATTTTGGAATTAATTAAACATTCTCTCCAACCATTGAGGTTTTGCAATAACTATAATACGGATCAGTATGCAACGCAATTGTAAGGGATCGTTTGTGTTTAATAAATGATCACTGATGTTACATTCTAATTAATGTTCATGTTAGATGATTATTGAAAATAATCTGAGTGCCTGTCTGGCCCTTCCTCCTCAGAAGCACACTTACCTGCAACATTTGAAATTAACTTAATGTGCCTGAATTTCAGCCTTACTAATACAGCGAAATTTGTTATTGAGAGACAGGTTTTGGTCTTGCAAAGTGTTCAAGATTAGTTTAGTGAAAGTTTTAACAAACAACACCCAATATTTATTAAACATTGTAGAAACGCCAAACGGTTTCACAAATTCTAGGTATTCTGAGTGACACAGGCACAAACTCTCCTCAGCAGATCAACACTAAATCACATCACTGAGGGGCCGAATCCCTCGACAGAACCTTTCATGGAGCAGACCCTTCACTCTATAAACACTTCCAGCAGAATCAAATGTATCCTTGCAAAAAATCTCATTACAGAATCACCGAACCCGCCTAACACTGAAATAACTAATGATTGAATTCAACAGAAATTTAAAATACTTTCAGCAGAATTGTGTTTAGACTGTTAAATACATTAATGTTGATATTATAGCATATTTAATAATAATTGGTGATATTACTGCATTATAATAATGTTAGTAATATTAATTTAAATCTGTTCCGGCTGGAAATGTGTTAATTGTTCAGTTCTTAATTACAGTAACGCTTCACATATTGAATCTAAACTTTCGGGAACATTCGCTCAGTAGATGACAATGTAATTTTCAATAAAAAGCATTCAATTCCTGAAGATTATTTATTGATCGCTAAGCTTTCTGTTTTGTGCCTACAATGTTCCTTTAAATAGATTTAAACACAATGTTTGCATTCGATCAGAAAAACTGCAACAATCATAGGTCACCGAGATTAAACATTGCAGAAACGTCAAACAGTGTAACAACCATAAAGTATTTAAAGTAACCAGGCACACAGTCGTCAGCGAATAAACACCAAATCACATCAACAACATTTTCTGTGGAGAAACTGTTGAATTCTATAATCATTTTGCAGCAGAATCACATTGAGCGTTGCAAAAAATCTCAAAACAAAATCCACCGGACCCAAGTTTCAGTGAACGAAATCATTATTAAAATGAACAGAAATATAAAATAAAGACACAAATACAACAGTTTTTGAATGAGTGAATGTTCCTTACCTGCAGTCACCGTCACCATGGTCCCTTGTCCCCAGTAGCCCGTAGCGTCACAGTGAGATATGTCATGTCAAATACTCCGGTGGACTGTAAACTATAAAATACAGAGATTAAATTGCACCCAGCTCTAAAAACATGATTCCGACACCCCTAAGAGTGAATCAGTGAGATATTTCAGTTTGTACCGTTCATTATATTTATAACAATGATTGGAATACTTCTGAAGCCTCTGTGCAGATTCAGCATGGCAATCACCATGAATAAAGCAGACAAATGTAATACATTTAAATATATATATATATCTTACTTCCACTCATTATTTTTATTTAAGCTTCAGTTCCTTCGACGCTCCTGGTGTGGTAGCGATCACAGTTTTGAGCAAACTCCCTGTCTGGGGTTTTTGTATGGAGAGCTCGGTCTGGATAGCACCGTGATCCATTGCTGTAGTCCCTTGCACAGAA